>NC_052344.1:18727872-18947872 GCF_016432855.1 Salvelinus namaycush | reverse complement strand
CAACAAACTATCATGGTCCAAACACACCAAGACAGTCGTGAAGAGGGCACGACAAAACCTATTCCCCCTCAGGAGACTGAAAAGATTTGTCATGGGTCTTCAGATCCTCAAAAAGTTCTACAGCTGCACCATTGAGAGCATCCTGACTGGTTACATCACTGCCTGGTACGGCAACTGCGTACGGCCCAGTACATCACTGGGGCCAAGCTTCCTGTCATGCAGGACCTCTATACCAGGCGGTGTCAGAGGAAGGCCCAAAAAATTGCCAAAGACTCCAGCCACCCTAGTCATAGACTGTTCTCTTTGCTACCGCACGGCAAGTGGTACCGGAGCGCCAAGTCTAAGTCCAAAAGGTTTCTTAACAGCTTCTACCCCAAGCCATAAGACTCCTGAACAGCTAATCAAATGGCTACCCGGACTATTTGCATTGTCCCCACCCCCATTTTTACGCTGCTGCTACTCTCTGTTTATTATCCATGTATAGTCACTTTACCTCTACCTACATGTACACTACCGCTCAAAAGTTTGGGGTCACTTAGACATTTCCTTGTTTTTGAAAGAAAAGCACATTTTTTGTCTATTAAAATAACATCACATTGATCAGAAATAAAGTGTAGACATTGTTAATGTTGTAAATGACTATTATAGCTTTTTTATGGAATATCTACATAGGTGTACCGAGGCGGATTATCAGCAACCATCACTCCTGTGATCCAAAGTCACGTTGTGTTAGCTAATCCAAGTTTATCATTTTAAAAGGCTAATTGATCATTAGAAAACCCTTTTGCAATTATGTTAGCACAGCTGAAAACTGTTGTCCTGATTAAAGAAGCAATAAAACTGGCCTTCTTTAGACTAGTTGGGTATCTGGAGCATCAGCATTTGTTGGGTTCGATTACAGGCAAAAAATGGCCAGAAACAAATAGCTTTATTCTGAAACTCGTCAGTTTGTTCTTGTTCTGAGAAATGAAGGCTATTCCATGTGAGAAATTGCCAAGAAACTGAAGATCTCGTACAACGCTGTGTACTACTCCCTTCACAGAACAGCGCAAGCTGTCTCTAACCAGAATAGAAAGAGGAGTGGAAGACCCCAGTACACAACTGAACAAGAGGACAATTATATTACAGTGTCTAGTTTGAGAAACAGACGGCTCACAAGTCCTCAACTGGCAGCTTCATTAAATTGTACCCGCAAAACACCTGTCTCAACGTCAACAGTGAAGAGGCGACTCCGGGATTTCATAAGGGTTTTCTAATGATCAATTAGCCTTTTAAAATTATAAACTTGGATAGCTAACAAAATGTGCCATTGGAAGACAGGAGTGATGGTTGCTGGTAATGGGCCTCTGTACACCTATGTAGATATTCCACTAAAAATCTGCCGTTTCCAGCTACAATAGTTATTTACAACATTAACATTGTCTTTCTGATCAATTTGATGTTATTTTAATGGACAAAAAAATTAGATTCTTTAAAAAACAAGGACATTTCTAAGTGACCCCAAACTTTTGAACAGTAGTGTACATATTGCCTCAATTACCTCGACTAACTGGTGCCCCAACAAACAACAGAAACCTGAAAACACCATCCAACCTGGAACGGAGTGATTCATGTTTAGTCTGAAGCTACTTTTAAAGTCAAGAAGAAAAATACATTACAATGATATATTTTACTTCATAAGGACTTAGTCCTAAGTTAAAGGCTACCAAGCTTGCTAGGACAGAACATATCTGACTTCAACTTCAATTAGCACTGGGGTGTGAAGTGAGAGGTGTCAAAGCTCTTGAGCCCAACAATGGCATGAGAGTTTCACAGCCTACCCCACCAAAATGAAGAGGCCTTTGAAGCCCCCTCCCACTGTTCAGAGGTCATAACAATACAGTAAACTCTGGATGTAAAAAATGATATGGCACGAAAAGAAGGTCCTTAAGGAAAATCAAGATACACTTTTTGCTGACCATTATAAAGATGGGAACATAATCAAATTAATCTTCCACACAGACCATCTACCCCTCTGTTAAGGGGGGGGGGGGGGGGTGTTAGCGATGGGTAGAAACTCAGGATATTAGACAACGAGGACTCCGAGTCAGCCAATGTTAAAACCTTTTCTCAATAGGGGGTGCTGTTTCCACTTTGTAAAAATTTCGTTCCCAAATTAAACTGCCTCGTACTCAATTCTTGCTCGTACAATATGCATATTATTATTACTATTGGATAGAAAACACTCTCTAGTTTCTAAAACCGTTTGAATTATATCTGTGAGTAAAACAGAACTCAAGTTGGAGCAAACTTCCTGTGAGGAAGTGAGAAATCTGAAATCAGGCAGGCTGTTCTAAGGTCAGTTTATTAATTTGCATGTCTTCTATTGGTCGACATGCACTGCATAGGCCTTCCCCTAGATGTCAGCAAGCGGTGAGAATTGGAATGGTGTTGCTAGGCAGATCTGAGGCCATATAAAGAGTTTTGGAACGTGGGGTCCACTCTTTTCAACATTCGCCATGACGCAAGACAGACCTCAGGATGGCGTTCTGGAAAGCTCTCGTTATAGGAGTTAGATATATCCGGCTCTGATTTTATTCGATATAGGTGTTAAAGACATCATAATGTTGTTATTTTAAACCGAGTTATATCAGTTTATATCAGTATATTGCGATTTTCGGATATTTATTTGTGCTACGTTATAGTGAGTTGGGCACGTCTTCGCCACATGGCTAATGTTCACTGCTAATTCCAAAGTTGAAGGCGACAATCTACAACCGAGCAACGATTCCTCTGGACAAAGGACAACTTGCCCAAGATTCTGATGAAAGCTCATCAAAAAGTAAGAACTATTTATGATGTTAATTCGTTGTTCTGTTGAAAAATGTCAAACTAATATTCCGCCATTAATTTCGGTGCGGTCTCGCTTTAACGCACGCTGTATGTCGTAGTAACGTTAATTTTACAAATCTAACACAGCGGTTGCATTAAGAACTAATGTATCTTTCATTTGCTGTCCAACCTGTATTTTTTAGTCAAGTTTATGATTAGTTACTGATTAGATTAGGTGCCTCTCCCAAGATTTCTCCCGACATTTTTTTGCATTTTGGCTACTATTCATATTGTATAACCACGATTTGTGCCGCTAAATATGCACATTTTCGAACAAACTCTATATGTATTGTGTAATATGATGTTATAGGACTGTCATCTGAAGAAGTTTGAGAAGGTTAGTGAAAAAATTTATATCTTTTGCTGGCTTATTCGTTATCGCTATTGTTGGCTTGAATCAATGCTGTTGTGTGGTTGGCTATTGTAGTAAGCTAATATAATGCTATATTGTGTTTTCGCTGTAAAACACTTAAAAAATCTGAAATATTGGCTGGATTCACAAGATCTTTGTCTTTCATTTGCTGTACGCTGTGTATTTTTCATAAATGTTTTATGATGAGTATTTAGGTAATTCACGTTGGTCTCTGTAGTTATTCTAGTTGCTTTGGTGAGAGTTGTGATGGTGGCTGCAATGTAAAACTATGATTTATACCTGAAATATGCACATTTTTCTAACAAAACATATGCTATACAATAAATATGTTATCAGACTGTCATCTGATGAAGTTGTTTCTTGGTTAGTGACTATTTATATCTTTATTTGGTCGAATTTGTGATAGCTACCTATGCAGGAAAAAAATGGTGGAAAAAAAAAGTTGTGTCTTTTGCTATCGTGGTTAGCTAATAGAAATACATATTGTGTCTTCCCTGTAAAACATTTTAAAAATCAGAAATGATGGCTGGATTCACAAGATGTGTATCTTTCATCTGGTGTCTTGGACTTGTGATTTAATGATATTTAGATGCTAGTATTTACTTGTGGCGCTATGCTAGGCTATGCTAGTCAGCTTTTTTACTGATGAGGGTGCTCCCGGATCCGGGATTGTGTGCAAGTAGAAGTTAACCTGTACTAGTCAGGAACAGTAATGGTGGAGGGCAACCCCAAACAAATTCAGCTGGACTTTCACATAATCAAAGAGATAGCTCAGCAGGATAAGCGCTCTCTTGAGAAAGATACGCCCACCCCGAGCGTGTCAGACCAGACCTCTTCATTATACAACCCCACAGACGAGCAACCCCAAGCAGAAAGTCAACCTCCCAGCACAGAGTACTACCCTCATTGAAATTACGAATACATTCACCCAGCTGGAGGGAAGACAGGTGGAGCTGGAACAGCAGGTGAACACTACTCCAGTCAGCACAAAAAATTGTCCAGCTCAACAACACCCCCTCAACTAGACCCTGAGAGCTGTAGTTGGATAGAGACATATCTGCACTCTGGACTGTGGTGAGACAACATCAACAGGAGAAAGAGCAGGAGCAGGAGAAGAACAGAGCACTAGAGGAGAGGATCAGAGTGCTGGAGGAAAGGGTGAGGGGGATGGCATGTGACAGAGATCCCCTGGGCTTGTGACAGAGAACAACCCATTAGAGAGCTGGCTAACCCCGCAGAGAAATCAGCAGAACAGCCCACCTCAGCCCCTGACCAAAGTCTTGACACCACAGCAGAACAGTCCACCCGAGACCCTGACCACAGCCTCGACATCACAGCAGGACAGACAAATAAAGAACCCCAAGCCCAGGGGATCCCACCCCCCATGTCAGCCCCCCTGACAACCCCCCCCCCCCCCCCCCCCACACACACACACACCCACTGAGGACATACACAAGCCACAGATTGTACTCCTTACTCAAATGGGAAATATATACAAGAAACAAATTTTTTCCCAAACACACAGTGTCTAAACTCTGGTGTCCAAACACCCAGCGCGCCCTAGACCTTCTGTCTGAAGACGAACTAGGGTCACCCAGCCACATAATAATACACACAGGCACAAATGACCTGAGAGCACAGCAGGAAAGGGTGGCCACAGCACTCAAGGGAGTGATTGAAAAAGATTCTTCTACTTTTCCCAACACACAAGTGGTTATCTCCACCCTGCTTCCACGAAAAGACTTCCACCTTGCTACCATACAGCAGGTAAACACAAGTATTTCCCATGACTGTGACTCAAAACCAAATGTTTACCTGGCTCACCACTCCATCCTGGACTTGAACAGCATTTTACGACCAGGTCCACCTATATAAGGCAGCAGTGCCCCCTTTAGCCCGGATCCTAAAGGACATCGCCCTCAAACACAACCCCAACACTTCACACAGGAGCAACAGATCAATAGACACGCTTTGCGGCACGCTGAGTAGGTACATAGTCAAATGGTAGGCTTCGAGGGGACTCCTACATTAGGTATACCTACAGCTCATCTCTTGGCAGTAGTACTGTAGAATACTTTATCATTGACCTCAACCCAGAGTCTCTCAGAGCATTCACAGTCAGCCCACTGACACCCCTATCAGATCACAGCAAAATCACAGTTGATTTTGAACAGAGCAATACTCAATAATGATACTCAATAAGGAACTGAATAATATTAAGAAATGCTATAGATGGAAGGAAAGTACTGTGGAAACCTACTAAACAGTATATTTGACCTCTCAGCTTCCCTATCAAATCAAAAAACGTCTAACAGAAAACCGAAGAACAATAACAACAATGACAAATGGTTTGATGAAGAATGCAAAATCCTAAGAAAGAAATTGAGAAACCTATCCAACCAAAAACAGAGACCCAGAAAACCTGAGCCTACGCCTTCACAATGGTGAATCACTAAAACAATACAGAAATACACTACGGAAAAAGGAGCAGCACTTCAGAAATCAGCTCAATGTAATTGAAGAACCCATAGACTCTAACCACTTCTGGGAAAATTGGAAAACACTAAACAAACAACAACATGAAGAGTTATTATCCAAAATTGATATTTATGTGTAAACCACTTCTCCAATCATTTTGGCTCTATAAGAAAGAACAAAGAACAAACAGCAAAAACATATAAACTCAGCAAAAAAAAGAAACGTCCCTTTTTCAGGACCCTGTCTTCTAAAGATAATTCCTAAAAATCCAAATAACTTCACATATCTTCATCGTAAAGGGTTTAAACACTGTTTCCCATGCTTGTTCAATGAACCATGAACAATTGATGAACATGCACCTGTGGGACGGTCGTTAAGACACTAACAGCTTACAGACGGTAGGCAATTAAGGTCACAGTTATGAAAACTTAGGACACTAAAGAGGCCTTTCTACTGACTCTGAAAAACAACAAAAGAAAGATGCCCATGGTCCCTGCTCATCTGTGTGAACGTGCCTTAGGCATGCTGCAAGGAGGCATGAGGACTGCAAATGTGGCCAGGCCACTAAATTGCAATGTCCATACTGTGAGATGCCTAAGACAGCGCTACAGGGAGACAGAACGGACAGCTGATCATCCTCGAAGTGGCAGACCATGTGTAACAACACCTGCACAGGATCGGAACATCCGAACATCACGCCTGCAGGACAGGTACAGGATGGCAACAACAACTGCCCGAGTTACACCAGGAATGCACAATTCCTCCATCAGTGCTCAGACTGTCCGCAATAAGTTGAGAGAGGCTGGACTGAGGGCTTGTAAGCCTGTTGTAAGGCAGGTCCTCACCAGACATCACTGGCAACAACGTCGCCTATGGGCACAAACCCACCGTCGCTGGACCAGACAGGACTGGCAAAAAGTGCTCTTCACTAACGAGTCACGGTTTTGTCTCAACAGGGGTGATGGTCGAATTTGCGTTTATCGTCAAAGGAATGAGCCTTACACCGAGGTCTGTACTCTGGAGCGGAATCGATTTGGAGGTGAAGGGTCCGTCATGGTCTGGAGCGGTGTGTCACAGCAACATAGGACTGAGCTTGTTGTCATTGCAGGCAATCTCAAAGCTGTGCGTTACAGGGAAGACATCCTCCTTCCTCATGTGGTACCCTTCCTGCAGGCTCATCCTGACATGACCCTCCAGCATGACAATGCCACCAGCCATACTGCTCGTTCTGTGCATGATTTCCTATAAGATAGGAATGTCAGTGTTCTGCCATGGCCAGCGAAGAGCCCGTATCACAATCCCATTGAGCACATCTGGGACCTGTTGGATCGGAGGGTGAGGGCTAGGGCCATTCCCCCAGAAATGTCCGGGAACTTGCAGGTCCCTTGGTGGAAGAGTGGGGTAACATCTCACAGCAAGAACTGGCAAATCTGGTGCAGTCCCTGAGGAGGAGATGCACTGCAGTACTTAATGCAGCTGATGGCCACACCAGATACTGACTGTTACTTTTGATTTTGACAACCCCTTTGATCAGGGACACATTATTCCATTTCTGTTAGTCACATGTCTGTGGAACTTGTTCAGTTTATGTCTTAGTTATTATGTTCATACAAATATTTACACATGTTAAGTTTCCTGAAAATAAACACAGTTGACAGTGAGAGGACGTTTCTATTTTCGCTGACTTTACATGATCAAATACAAATCATAGAATCAACGATTAAAGACTACCAGAACCCACTGGATTCTCCAATTACATTGAATGAACTACAGGACAAAATACAAACCCTACAACCCAAAAAGGCCTGTGGTGTTGATGGTACCCTCAATGAAATGATAAAATATAAAGACCACAAATTCCAATTGGCTATACTTAAACTCTTTAACATCATCCTTAGCTCTGGCATCTTCCCCAATATTTGGAAACAAGGACTGATCATCCCAATCCACAAAAGTGGAGACAAATTTGACCCCAATAACTACCGTGGGATATGCGTCAACAGCAACCTTGGGAAAATCCTCTGCATTATCGTACATTTCCACAGTGAAAACAATGTACTTAGCAAATGTCAAATTGGCTTTTTACCAAATTACCATACGACAGACCACATGTTCACCCTCCACACCTTAATTGACAAACAAACAAACCAAAACAAAGGCAAAATATTATGCTTTGTTGATTTCAAAAAAGCTTTTGACTCAATTTGGCATGAGGGTCTGCTATACACATTGATGGAAGGTGGTGTTGGTGGAAAAACATACAACATTACAAAATCCATTCACACAACAACAAGTGTGTGGTTATAATTGGAAAAAAACACACATTGCTTTCCACAGGGCCGTGGGGTGAGACAGGGATGCAGCTTAAGCCCCACCCTCTTCAACATATATACATCAATGAATTGGTGAGGGCACTAGAAGTCTGCAGCACACGGCCTCACCCTACTAGAATCTGAAGTCCAAAGTACAGTGGCAGAATACCTGACCACTGTGACTGACCCAAAATTAAGGAAATCTTTGACTATGTACAGACTCAGTGAGCATAGCCTTGCTATTGACAAGCTATTGACAAAGGCCGCCGAAGGCAGACCTGGCTCTCAAGAGAAGACAGGCTATGGGACACTGCCCACAAAATGAGGTGGAAACTGAGCTGCACTTCCTAACCTCCTGCCAAATGTATGACCATATTAGAGACATATATTTCCCTCAGATTACACAGATTCACAAAGAATTAAAAAACAAATCAAATTTTGGTAAACTCCCATATCTACTGGGTGAAATACCACAGTGAGCAATCGCAGCAGCAAGGTTTGTGACCTGTTGCCACAAGGGCAACCAGTAAAGAACTAACATTGTAAATACAACCTATATTTATGTTTATTTATTTTCCCTTTTGTACTTTCACTATTTGCACATTATTACAACACAGTAAATAGACATATGACATTTGAAATGATTTATTCTTTTGGAACTGTTGTAAGTGTATTGTTTATTACCCATTTCACTTGCTTTGACAATGTAAACATGTGTTTCCCATGCCAATAAAACCCCTTCAATTGGAAATTGAATTGAGCAGGGGAGATAGAGGGAGAGAGAGGGGAGAGTGAGATATTTATTTTCCCTTGTGTACTTTAACCATTTGTACATTGTTACAACACTGTATATATACATAATGCCATTTGTAATGTCTTTATTGTTTTGAAACTTCTGTATGTGTAATGTTTACTGTTCATTTGTATTGTTTATTTCACTTTTGTATATTATCTACCTCACTTGCTTTGGCAATGTTAACACATGTTTCCCATGCCAATAAAGCCCCTTGAATTGAATTGAGTGAGATAGAGAGTGAGAGGGGGATAGAGAGGGAGGGATATAAAGAGAGATAGATAGAGATAGAGTGAGAGGGAGATAGAAAGAGAGAGGTTAAGAGAGAGAGGTTTAAACAACAGATCTTGAAGCTCCCAGGGTGAGTTGTGCTGCTCCTGGAACAGTCGGGCCCCTGTGGACCAGTTCAGTCCTTCACTAGAGCCCCTCAACCTCCAACAAAAATACTCACAAAACAAAGGTTGTGAACTCCAAGAACAATCACTTCAGCTGAGTTCAATACCTATTATTCATGTCTCATTTCTCCATCCCTCTGTTGTAGCTACTGTGATGTTAATAAGGTAAGCCCTTGTCTGTTTTCCTAACTGAACTGAAGAGGAGCTTGGGAGAGCTATGTCAACAAGGCCTTTTGTTTTGATTTGTAAAACTCCTCCGCGCTCATTTCCCCAAACTCACGGCCATTACCCTTGTGAACACGAGGTGATCAGCCATGTAAGCCACAGATGGTGGTCAGTGGGCTTCTCATTGTGGGTAGGGCCTAGCCCTGGGGCAATTAACTTTTTATGGCTGCAGGGGCAGTATTGAGTCGCTCTGTTTAAGGTGCCCATTTCAAACGGCCTCGTACTCAATTCTTGCTCGTACAATATGCATATTATTGTTATTATTGGATAGAAAACACTCTCTAGTTTCTATAGCCGTTTGAATTATGTCTCTGAGTGGAACAGAACTCATTCTACAGCACTTTTCCTGATATGGAGTGAGATTTCAGAAATCTTGGCCCCTGCTCCCAGGTCAGTTCATAAGTCCCTGTGAATGCTATGATGCTACAAACACTGCCTACGCCTTCCTCTAGATGTCAGTAAGAGGTGACAATTTGAATGGAGTCGATTGCGCAATCAGGGCCTGTATAAAAGCCCAAAGACCGGATGTACCGTTCTTTTCCTGCTGCGCCTGACGCACGATGTACGTCGGACCTGCTCTCTTTCCAAGCTTGGGTTTAGCCAGTAATATTTCGCCGGTCATGTTTTTACTCGTTATAGGTGTTAAAAACATCATAAGGTAGTTAATTTAAACCGTTTTATAGCAATTTATATCCGTTTAGTGCGATTTTGAGGCATTGCTTTGTGTTGCACTTTGAAGCGCCGGGCACATTTCGGGGTCCCGGTCGAACGTTAGTGGGCATTTCGACGGACAAGAGGACATCTTTCGACCAAAAGAAGATTAGACCCAAGAAAGGATACATTGCCCAAGATTCTGATGGAAGATCACCTCATAGTAAGAAATATTTAAGATGATAAATCGTTGTTCTGTCGAAAAATTTTAAACGCATATTCCGCCATTTTCTTTGGTATAGCTTTGCTTGGCGAACCCTGTATTGCACAGTAAGGATAATTTTAGAAATGTAATTCAGCGATTGCATTAAGAACTAATTTGTCTTTCGATAGCTGTCCAACTTATATTTTTTTTAGTCAAGTTTATGAATAGTTAATCATGAGACAAGATCACTGCTAAAGATGGCGCCCGACATTTTCAGGCTAGTTTTGCTAGTATTGGCATTGTATAACCACGTTTTTTTGTGGCTAAATATGCACATTTTCGAACAAACTCTATATGTATGTTGTAATATGATGTTACAGGAGTGTCATCGGAAGAATTCTGAGAAGGTTAGTGAAAAAATTAATATATTTTGGCGATGATTACGTTATCGCTCTCTTTGGCTTGAATCAATGCTCGGGTAACGTTTGCACATGTGGTATGCTAATATAACGATTTATTGTGTTTTCGCTGTAAAACACTTAGAACATCTGAAATATTGTCTGAATTCACAAGATCTGTGTCTTTCCATTGCTGTGAGCTGTGTATTTTTAAGAAATGTTTTATGATTAGTAATTAGGTAATTCTCGTTGCTCTCTGTATTTATTCTAGTCGAGTTGTGATGGTGGGTGCAATTGTAAACTATGATTTATACCTGAAATATGCACATTTTTCTAACAAAACCTATCCTATACAATAAATATGTTATCAGACTGTCATCTGATGAGGTTTTTTCTTGGTTAGTGGCTATCAATATCTTTATTTGGCCGAATTGGTGATAGCACCTGATGGAGTAAGAAACTGATGGAGTTAGAAAAGTGGTGTCTTTTGCTAACGTGGTTAGCTAATAGATTTACATATTTTGTCTTCCCTGTAAAACATTTTAAAAATCTGAAATGGTGGCTTTATTCACAAGATCTGTATCTTTCATTTGGTGTCTTGGACTTGTTAATGTGTGAAAGTTAAATATTTAAAAAAAATATTTTTTTGAATTTCGCGTCCTGCACTTTGAGCTGGATGTTGTCATAGGTGTACCGACCTCGGGCTTGCAGCCATAAGAGGTTTTAAGCTAACACTCAATGTTCTAATGACTAGAACCCAGAGTTTTTCCTGACCAGTGACCATGGGATCAGAACAGAATAAACTATTGTTACATAGCCTATGACTAGCGCCTGGAGTATCCTTTAGGTTATGTTGTCAGAAAAGTCAGGGACTTCCTCCCACCTAATACCCAACCGGTAAGGCTGTATACCCAATCACCAATAGGTCAGTTCGGTTGATGCTACCTGGGTCTCTGTTTTCATACTCTATGGGTCTTGTTGAAGTCTGATGACATGACCTTAGTGACCCAGCCTTCTCTCCCCACAGAGCATTAATGCATGTAGCCATTGACGTAGTTCGGTGATGATAACACACTGTAGGCAATCTGTTGGTTTCTTTCAGATTGCACAGTAGGCATATGTTCCACCATTTACTTTCCACCTTTGAAAGTGGACAGCATTGAGAAATGAGACCAATTTGAGACCTACGATCTTTGAGGGGCCTGAGGAGACCCCTCTACAGGAGGGAAGAGATGACTGTTGAAAAGATGTTGCGCCCCCTCTTTCAAATACAGCATGTCCTTACATCTGACAGTAATCCAGCTATTATTCACCTACCCTCCCTTCTGACTAGACTTCATAAAAGGAGCATTCAAAGCTGCTTTACAAATTTGCTATGACCTTTGACCTGTGCCATGTTACCCTTTTCAATGATGACATGGGCCAAGCTCAGCAGGAGACTTCAAATCTCCTCTACACACATATGACAGCTTTGTTATGATTTTTTTTAAATCCACTGTTTTGGCTTTTCGTGATATAAAAAGAGCTGATGGGCCACTGACCAACAGTCATCACAGGTGAGCACAACTGAAGTCCACTCTCAATTACCTTCGCAAGGCCGTTAGGACAAAGATAGTGTAGTAGGAATCATGATCTTCCTATACTCGGTTATATTCACACTGGTGCTGTTCTCTGAGTTTAACACCCGCTCGTTCGTCTTAGCTGTACCGACAGGCAAGCTGGACGAGGGTAGGACAGAGCAGGAGAGTCTGCTTTCGATATTAGGCGAAGACACAATGAGCGACAACGCTCTGGCTGCCCCGAGGTTCAGACGGGAGCCCGTCCTGGACAATGGACTGGGCGACGAAGAGGACAACACAAAGATCATCATCCTTTCAGTAAGTATCTTCCTTCATCCATGTCCATCCTCATACCAATCTTCCTCTTAACTCTCATCTTCATCAGTAGCAGCATCAATACAATGTTATCCATATGCCAACATTTTACATTCGCTCAAACTTGAGCCATCATCAAACAAAGATGAAAGGGATAGGTGTTTATCTTTATTAAGAGTTACACAGTGGCAAAATGTACGATAATGTCTCCGCTCCATCAAAGGTTTGGTAGGCATGTGGAGTGATTCAGTTTGTCTAGCATCTGTATGTCATGGACATGGTTATCTCTGTAGTAATGGAACAGAAGGAGAGAGCGATGAGGACAGGAGTTACAAAGCCACACAGATTAGATGTCTGGATCCTCTCATACTGGTTTCATACGGCCTGGCTCAGGACCAGACTCCAGAAAGCCGGGGTTTGAGACCCAGAAGATCTGTGCCGCTTCTTAAAAATGTCCATCTGGAAAATGGCATGCATCAATCCCAAATGAATGAAAAAAAAAAAACACCATCTCAATTAATTTTGATATTGGATTCTATTGCCCTTTCATGTGTATTGTTGTATCTTTGTTGTATCATGCAAGCTAGATAACCTTCAGCTTCGGTTCACCAGACCTGATTGTGCAATAGAATCATCAGTGGACAGAGTATACCAATGTAGAGGCTGGCTGAACCACTCTATTGGAAGCCTGCCAGACAGTGATCTAGCCTTCTGTCCCACAGGACATTGGACTGAAAGGGCACACCAGACGTGGCATGAACACAGCTTTCTCCCGAGCCCTTCCTGTCCTCCCCGACCGAGGCACAGATCACTCTCCTGCTGAATATAGCCTGAAAGTAGAGCGCAGGGAGGCTGACCTTGAGTGTAAGTATCGACCAGCGACTTCCTTTTATTTTTCCTTCTATGGTTCCTGTAGCCGTTCAAACGTGGGCATTAGAAAGATCCCGATCACCGTCATTCAGCATGTCAAATGGGTGACGATACTGGCATTAAAAGCATAAATGAGTGTTGATACTTTTCACCATGATGTTCCATTCATTATTTGGAACAAGAGCTTTATCGTCTGGACTGTTGACATTTCAGACATAAAAGCAACAAATTGAACACTATAGAAAGTTATGACAGCATTATTAAAAACAGTTAATGCTTTAAAATAACTGCAATTCTACCAATTTTATTCCCTGCAGTGCTGCGATGCATGATAGGACGAGTGTATCGACCCTGTTGGCAAGCATAAGAGTGTGGTGGATCCTACACTGCTGCCCTGCCGTCTGTCAATCTCCTGCAAAACAAATATGCTTTCCTTATGTTCCATGGTTTTAAAACAAACATGTATAAAATCAAATAACTATTAAAATGGTTTTGAAAAACAATCGTATGCTTCAATTCTGGGTCACATAATATAGCTACATTTGGAAAGTCACCATCATACAGGTAAAGAAAATAAGAAACAGTATAGAATTTATTATAGTAGTAGTGAAGATGCATGTCAGAGAGGAGAAGTGTCTGGCGGTGGGCCTTTTGTCTTAGAGGGAGATAAACTGCAGGCCAAGCCTCCGCAGATCAGCCATCAAACAGATCTGCTTGGGTTTCAACCACTCTCAGACTTTCCACATTGCCTCAACAGCTCTTCTGCATCACACTCTCCCAGACACACCACAGCTGGTGATCTTTCTTTCAAAATGATGTCTGTCAATTGTTGGAAAGCACAGAGGCAAAAAATAAATAAAAGTACAATAAAGCTTCTGAAATCAGGCCAAGCGCCACTGCGGGAAAACAAGTGCAATTGATTCCGGAACATTCAGCTTCAAAGACAGACAGACCATTGATTAAATAAAGCGACATTACTAGTACTGCCTTCTACGTCATCACGACAATGAGTAGTTCACAATCTGAAGAAGCTGGTGAGCTTGCCCTGTCCTGCAATCAGTTTCTTCTTACTGGGGGCTTTAGCCCCACCATTCTTCCCTGTCAATCTGGTGGGGAGTTTCTTCAGAGGGGGCTGGTTCTCTGACACACAGTGTTCGCTACCATCCACCAGCTTCCGTTTACTGGCCTTGCTGCTTCCTGTCTGGATGCTGGTCTTCCGACCGCCCACGCCTACTCTGCTGCTCGGGGCATCATTTCCACTCCTGGGCCCCAGCGCTGCGGCAACCCCCCGGGTCGTGCCTCCTCGCTGGGCCTCTTTCCTCCCAGCCTCTGGGTAAACCTCCACTGGAGAGAGGAAACAGTAATAGAGCTTAACAATTGGGGTTGAAAAAAAATTGACATAAGAGAGGAAGGAAAGGGGGGAGGGAAATCTGATGAAATTGCTGACGTTAGCCTGCAGTTTAACAGCCAGAGTGTTTATTCTAGCGAGCTGAAAGTGAACATTTGTCATGTAACCCAATGGAGCGGAGCCTGGATTCCCACAGAAAGAAAGAGTAGGGGGGGGGTTAGGTTTTTACTACAGATGTGGGGGCGGCCAGGTTTTATAAAATGGGGAATCATTTAAAGGTTGATCGTAAGTACCATTCCCAAGGCTGGGACTGGGCAGGGTTCGAGGCCTGGGAAGGTGGATCTGGGCATCAAGCCGAATCGGTGGCGTCAGAGGGAATAGAAGCCAATCCCTGAAGGGGGGGGGGGTGTTGTGTGCATGTAGCTATGCTGCACTATATGTGAGGAAGTCGGGAGCAGTTCGCCAGAATGCATGATTAGTACATGCAGTTACAAGTCTCTGCTGAGAAAGGGAGAATGAAGTCACAACTACACATTTTTTACCTCTGCCCAGCTCCTTGACAGCAGAGGTGGAGTCCACAGTAGTGAGGGTCCGCTTAGGAGCCGGGTGCACACAGGTGGGGACCTGGATGGTGCTGGGGAAGTCCAGCACACGGTTGAGGGGCAGCTCGGAGTCGTCCTGGTACGTGCAGGCAAACTGAGATCGGATGGTTCGCTCTCTGTCCTTAAAAAAAAGTTAATAATAAATAATAAGGATCAGGTGCACTAGATTAGGGTTGAAGTGAAGATACAAGCTGGTAGCTCTCCAGGAATGGGCTTGTTTATCGAAACAGTTTTGTTGCAAGTTCTGGAGGAAAATTGTGACGTAATGAGGTTCAGCCAAGCCTCCATTAGACAATGAACCTGAACCTAGTAGCCCATTTAAAAAAAAAAAACTGATCTGAGGACAGTCAAGAAAAGTAGTGAGTCTGATCTCCAGGACCCACAATCCCAGCAGCCCCAGGGGTATACTATGACTGAAGCTAGCACTACTCAGGTTTTTCTAAAGCTAGCTAGCTTTAGTTAACTTCACATTCTCAGGCTTCATCCATACTACGACAGTGTATATTGCGTGTCCGCCTGCTGCTAATGCTAGCAGGCTTGTAACTGCACATGCATGTTGCACAAGGCTAGTCAAACGCGTCGAGACAATGCCGAAGCCTTAATCCATGGGCGAGTCAGTGCCACTAATTTGTGCCGAAATCAAAATTAAAAGTCATTGCAAATCCCGCAGGAGATGGTGTGGAATAGGGTTGACGTGCAGTGTTTATTTTTATATCTTTTTGCTGTCTTGTGTGCTCATCAATGCACAAGCACCTCCCACACTCCTATTGATAAAATAACGTTACGTCATAGAGTAAAACTTGAGTGGTTTCAAATTCACCGTCATTACTAAAGTGTAATTGAAGACTAATTAGGGTTAAGTGCCTTGCTGAAAAGGCGCAACAGCTTTTTCACCAAGTTGGCTCGGGGAGTCAAACCAGCGACTAAGATACCTGTAATGTGAGTCATGTTTTTTTTTTATTTTTACATTTGAACAATCAAAATTTGAAAAAAAATCTGTAGTCTTCCTCAAATTAAGGGGATGATGACGCAATCTTTGTGAGAGGGAGGGAATCGGATTTAATTGGTCCTCAACTTGTGGCTTGGACACTTCATTCAAGGATAAATGGAGTTTAACTGCCTGGTATCAGGTTAGTTCTGAAATATTCATTACTGTAGAAATGTAGCTGGCTTAAAAGGTGAGCGAGCACTTTTGTGGAACTGGCCAGTTGCGACCTGTCATTCAGGGCAGGGCCGCAGCGGTTTAGCTAGTGCTTTCTGTGGTGGGGCAGCCAGCAGAAAATACAGAGCATAGGGATTGGTAATGTCAAATCAAATTTGATTTGTCACATACACATGGTAAGCAATGTTAATGCGAGTGTAGCAAAATGCTTGTGCTTCTAGTTCCGACCATGCAGTAATACCTAACACACACGTGTAAAGGAATGAATAAGAATATGTACATAAAAATATATGGATGAGCAATGGCCAAATGGCATAGGCAAGATGCAGTAGATGGTATAGAGTACAGTATATACACACATATGAAATGAGTAATGTAGGGTATGTAAACATTATATAAAGTGGCATTGTTTAAAGTGGCTAGTGATAAATTGGATGTAATAAATGTTTAATAATTAAAGTGGCTAGAGATTTGAGTCAGTATGTTGTCAGCAGCCACTCAATGTTAGTGATGGCTGTTTAACAGTCTGATGACCTTGACAGAAAAACAGCTTGTCTCTCGATCCCAGCTTTAATGCACCTGTACCTACCTCACCTTCTGGATGATAGTGGGGTAAACAGGCAGTGGCTCAGGTGGTTGTCCTTGATCTTTTTGGCCTTCCAGTGACATCGGGTGCTGTAGGTGTCCTGGAGGGAAGGTAGTTTGCTCCCGGTGATGCGTTGTGCAGACCTCACTACTCTCTGGAGAGCCTTACGGTTTTGGGCGGAGCAGTTACCATACCAGGCGGTGATACAGCCCGACAGGATGCTCTCGATTGTGCATCTGTAAAAGTTGAGTGTTTTCGGTGACAAGCCAAATTTCTTCAGCCTCCTGGAGGTTGAAGAGGCGCTGTTGCGCCTTCACCACGCTGTGTGGGTGGACCATTTCAGTTTTTCCGTGATGTGTACGCCGAGGAACTTAACTTTCCACCACTGTCCCGTCTATGTGGATGGGGGGGGGGGGGGGGTGCTCCCTCTATTGTTTCCTAAAGTCCACAATCTCCTTTGTTTTGTTGAGTGTGAGGTTATTTTCCTGACACCACACTCCGAGGGCCATCACCTCCTCCCTATAGGCCGTCTCGTTGTTGTTGGTAATCAAGCCTACCACTGTAGTGTCGTCTGCAAACTTGATGATTGAGTTGGAGGCGTGCATGGCCACGCAGTCATGGGTGTGAACAGAGAGTACAAGAGAGGGCTGAAAACACTGGGGCCCCACAAGGGTGCGTTGAGGATCAGCAGGGTGGAGATGTTGTTTCCTACCCTCACCACCTGGGGGCGGTGGCCCATCGGGAAGTCCAAGACCCAGGGCCCCAAGCTTAATGACGAGTTGAGGGTACTATGGTGTTAAATGCTGAGCTGTAGTCGATGAACAGCATTCTTACATAGGTATTCCTCTTGTCCAGATGGGTTAGGGAAGTGTGCAGTGTGATTGCGATCGCATCGTCTGTGGACCTATTGGGGCGGTGCGCAAATTGGAGTGGGTCTAGGGTGGTGATATGATCCTTGACTCGTCTCAAAGCACTTCATGATGACGGAAGTGAGTGCTACGGGGCAATAGTCATTTAGCTCAGTTACCTTAGCTTTCTTGGGAACAGGAACAATTGTGGCCCTCTTGAAGTATGTGGGAACAGCAGACTGGGATAAGGATCGATTGAATATGTACGTAAACACACCAGCCTGCTGGTCTGCGCATGCTCTGATGACGCGGCTAGGGATGCCGTCTGGGCCGGCAGCCTTGCGAGGGTTAACACCTTTAAATGTTTTACTCACGTTGGCTGCAGTAAAGGAGAGCCAATGTTCTCTAGTTGCGCCGTGATAGGCTCAGTGTTCCGTCACTCATGGGGACACTATGCCACCGCAAAATCTACAAGGAGAGCTTGAAAATTCAAGCACCTTGGGTGCTGCCATAGATTTATTTTAGAAGTGCCCATACAAGAAGGCTCTAGTTCATTGGCCACAGATAAAGTGACATTATAACTACCGTAGCTTTGATTGGACTGATCATGTCATCATCATACTTTCAAAATCTTAGCTAGCAAGCAGTCATCATGAATCAAGTCGACAAGCTACTGGCAAATCCTTTTCAATTCTTGTCATAAGATAACGTATCGGTGCACATCGGCCATACAGTGCATTCAGACCCCTTTCCTTTTTTCCACATTTTGTTAAGTTAGCCTTAATATTTTTTTTTTAACCATTTTAGAATAACTCAATCTACACAATACCCCATAATGACAAAGCAAATACAGGTTTAGAAATGTTCGCAAATTTAGAAAAAACAAAACATAACTTATTATTCAGACCCTTCGCTAGGAGACTCGACATTGAGCTCAAGTACATCCTGTTTCCATAGATTACATGTGGTAAATTCAATTGATTGGTCATGATTTGGAGACACACAACCCTATTTAAGGTACCACAGTTGACAGGGCATGTCAGTGCAAAAACCAAGCCCTGAGTTTGAAGGAATTGTACATAGAGATCAGAGACAGCATTGTGCCAAGGCACAAATATGGGGAAGGGTATCAAAACATTGAAGGTCCAAGAACAGTGGCCTCCATCATTCTTAAAATGGAAGAAGTTTGGAACCACCAAACTGAGCAATCAGGGGAGAAAGGCCTTGGTCAGGGAGGTGACCAAGGACCTGATGGTTACTGACAGAGATCCAGAGTTCCTCTGTGGAGATGGGAGAACCTTCCAGAAGGACAACAATCTCTGCAGCACTCCAATCAGGCCTTTACAGTAGAGTGGCCAGACGGAAGTAACACAGTGTAAAAAAAATAAACACATTTTCTTTTTTTAAAGGCACATGACAGCACGCTTAGAGTTTGCCAAAAGGCAACAATAGACTCAGACCACAAGATTCTCTGGTCTGATGAAACCAAGATTGAACTCTTTGGACAGAATTCCTAGTATCACGTCTGGAGGAAACCTGTCACAATCCGTACGGTGAAGCATGGTGGTGATGGCATCATGCTGTGGGGATGTTTTTCAGCGGCAGGGATTGGTAGACTAGTCAGGATTGAGGGAAAGATGAACAGAGCAAAGTACAGAAGTGGCTTCGTGACAAGTCTCTGAATGTCCTTGAGTGGCCCAGCCAGAGGCCGGACTTGAACATCTTTGGAGACCTGAAATTAGCTGTGCAGCGACGCTCACCCTCCAACCTGACAGTTTGAGAGGATCTGCAGAGAAGAATGGGATAAACTCCCCAAATACAGATGGGCCAATCTTGTAGCGTCACACCCAAGAAGACACTACGCGTTAATCACATTCATGTTTGAGCAGAGGAAGTAAGCATTTCTCATTGATCTTGATTTCAGCCTGTCCATTTGGTGATGGATAATCCCCCATTAAATACATTAGAAATGGACAAACAAACTGTCCATTTGCAATGTCTTACAATGGGCATTTATCATCACGAATTGGACATGGTCTAATATACTGCAGAAATGCCCAAATTGACTGGCTCATTGAACTCGGGATGGACGAGCAGTGATAGATAGTGGTTCCTCTCCATCGCTCGTTGGTGCAGAGAGAAGTTTAAAATATATACACTGCTCAAAAAAATAAAGGGAACACTTAAACACAATGTAACTCCAAGTCAATCACACTTCTGTGAAATCAAACTGTCCACTTAGGAAGTAACACTGATTGACAATAAATTTCACATGCTGTTGTGCAAATGGAATAGACAACAGGTGGAAATTATAGGCAATTAGCAAGACACCCCCAATAAAGGAGTGGTTCTGCAGGTGGTGACCACAGACCTGCTGGAGGTCATTTTGCAGGGCTCTGGCAGTGCTCCTCCCGCTCCTCCTTGCACAAAGGCGGAGGTAGCGGTCCTGCTGCTGGGTTGTTGCCCTCCTACTGCCTCCTCCACGTCTCCTGATGTACTGGCCTATCTCCTGGTAGCGCCTCCATGCTCTGGACACTACGCTGACAGACACAGCAAACCTTCTTGCCACAGCTCGCATTGATGTGCCATCCTGGATGAGCTGCACTACCTGAGCCACTTGTGTGGGTTGTAGACTCCGTCTCATGCTACCACTAGAGTGAAAGCACCGCCAGCATTCAAAAGTGACCAAAACATCAGCCAGGAAGCATAGGAACTGAGAAGTGGTCTGTGGTCACTACCTGCAGAACCACTCCTTTATTGGGGGTGTCTTGCTAATTGCCTATAATGTCCACCTTTTGTCTATTCCATTTGCACAACAGCATGTGAAATTTATTGTCACTCAGTGTTGCTTCCTAAGTGGACAGTTTGATTTCACAGAAGTGTGATTGACTTGGAGTTACATTGTGTTGTTTAAGTGTTCCCTTTATTTTTTTGAGCAGTGTAGTATGCAAGTATAAACACCATGGGACCACGCAGCCGTCACAACGTTCAGGAAGGAGACGCGTTCTGTCTCCTAGAGATTAACATACTTTGGTGCAAAAAGTGCAAATCAATCCCAGAACAGCAAAGGACCTTGTGAAGATGCTGGTGGAAACAGGTAAAAAAGTATCTATATCCACAGTAAAACAAAGAGCCCTATATCGACATATCCTGAAACTCCGCTCAGCAAGGAAGAAGCCACTGCTCCAAAACCACCATTAAAAAAGCCAGACAATGGTTTGCAACTGCACATGGGGACAAATATCGTACTTTTGAGAAATGTCCTCTGGTCTGATGAATCAAAATATAACTGTTTGGCCATGATGAACAGTGTTATGTTGAGGAAAAAAAGTGGGAGGCTTGCACGCCGGAGAACACTATCCCAACCGTAAAGCACGGGGGTGGCAGCATCATGTTGTGGGGGTGCTTTGCTGCAGGAGGGACTGGTGCACTTCACAAAAGAGATGGCATCATGAGGCAGGACAATTATGTGGATATATTGAAGCAACATCAAGACATCAGTCAGGAAGTTAAAGCTTGGTCGCAAATGGGTCTTCCAAATGGACAATGACCCCAAGCATACTTCCAAAGTTGTGGCAAAATGGCTTAAGGACAACAAAGTCAAGGTATTGGAGTGGCCATCACAAAGCCCTGACCTCAATCCCATAGAAAATGTGGGCAGAACTGAAAAAGTGTGTGCGAGGAAGGAGGCCTACAAACCTGACTCAGCTGGTGTAACCAAGTCAGGAGGAATGGGCCAAAATTCACCCAACTTACTGTAGACAGCTTGTGGAAGGCTACCCGAAACGTTTGACCCAAGTTAAAACAATTTAAAAGGCAATGCTACCAAATACTAATTGAGTGTATGTAAACTTCTGACCCACTGGGAATGTGAGGAAAGAAATGATAAAAATTTAATTTTAAAAACTATTATTCTGACATATCACATTCTTCAAATAAAGTGATGATCCTAACTCACCTAAGACAGGGAATTTTAACTAGGATTAAATGTCATGAATTGTGAAAAACTGGAGTTTAAATGCATTTGGCTAAGGTGTATGTAAACTTCTGACTTCAACTGTAGGTCCTGGATGGCAGGAAGCTTGGCCACAGTGATGTACTGGGCCGTACGCACTACCCTCTGTAGCGCCTTACGGTCAGATGCCATACCAAGCGGTGATGCAACCGGTCAGGATGCTCTCGATGGTGCAGCTGTCGAACCTTTTGAGGATCTGGGGACCCATGCCAAATCTTTTCAGTCTCTGGAGGGGGAAAAGGTTTTGTTGTGCCCTCTTCACAACTGTCTTGATATGTTTGGACCATGATAGTTTGTTGGTGATGTGGACACCAAGGAACTTTCAACTCTCGACCCTCTCCACTACAGCCCTGTCGATGTTAATGGGGGGCCTGTTTGGCTCACCTTTTCCTGTAGACCACGATCAGCTCCTTAATCTTGCTCACATTGAGGGAGAGATCGTTATCCTGGCACCACATTGCCAGTTCTGACCTCCCTATAGGCAGTCTCATCGTTGTCAGTGATCAGGCCTACCACTGTTGTGTCTTCAGCAAACTTGTGGTTGGAGTCGTGTTTGGCCATGCAGTCGTGGGTGAACAGGGACTACAGGTGGGGACTAAGTACACACCCCTGAGGGGCCCCAGTGTTAAGGATCAGCGTAGCAGACGTGTTGTTACCTACACTTACCACCTGGGAGCAGCCCGTCAGGAAGTCCAGGATCCAGTTGCAGGGGGAGGTGTTTAGTCCCAGAGTCCTTAGCTTAGTGATGAGCTTTGTGGGCACTATGGTGTTGAATGCTGAGCTGTGGTCAATGAACAGTATTCTCACATTGATGTTATTTTTGTCCAGGTGAGAAAGGGCAGTGTGGAGTGCGATTGAGTTTACATCTGTAGATCTGTTGGGGAAGTATGCAAATTGGAGTGTGTCTAGTGTCCGGCAGGATACTGTTGATGTGAGCCATGACCAGCCTTTCAAAGCACTTCATGGTTACAGACGTGAGTGCCACGGGGCAGTATTCATTTAGGTAGGTTACTGTCGCTTCCTTGGACACAGGGACTATGGTGGTCTGCTTGAAACATGTTGGAATTAGACTCGGTCAGGTAGGTTGAAAATGTCAGTGAAGACACTTGACAGTTGTTCTGCGCATGCTTTGAGAACACGTCCTGGTAATCAGTCTGGACCAGCGGCTTTGTGAATGTTGACCTGTTTAAAGGTTTTGTTCACGTCGGCTACCGAGAGCCTTATCACACTGTCATCCAGAACAGCTGGTGCATGCCTCAGTGTTGCTTACCTCGAAGCGAGCATAAAAAGGCATTTAGCTCGTCTGGTAGGCTCGCGCCACTGGGTAGCTCACGTCTGGGTTTCCCTTTGTAGTCCGTAATAGTTTAAGCCCTGCCACATCTGACGAGCGTCAGAGCTGGTGTAGTAGGATTCAATCTTAATCCTGTATTGGCGCTTTGCTTGTTTGATAGTTCATCTGAGAGCATAGTGAGATTTCTTATAAGTGTCCGGATTAGTCTCCCGCTCATTGAAAGTGGCAGCTCTAGCCTTTAGCTCGAGGCGGATGTCGCCTGTAATCCATGGATTCTGATTGGGATATGTACGTACAGTCACTGTGGGGACAACGTCGATGCACTTATTGATGAAGCCGATGACTGAGGTGGTGTATTCCTCAATGCCATTGGATGAATCCCAGAACATATTTCAGTCTGTGCTAGCAAAACAGTCCTGTAGTGTAGCATCCGCGTCATTGAGCGAGTCACTGGTACATCCTGCTGAAGTTTCTTGTAAGCAGGAGGATAGAAATATGGTCAGATTTGCCAAATGGAGGGTCAGGGAGAGCTTTGTATGCATCTCTGTGCGTGGCGTAAAGGTGGTCTAGGATTTCCCCCCCTGGTTGCACATGTGACACGCTGGTAAAAATTTGGTAAAACTGATTTAGGTTTGCCTGCATTAAAGTCCCCGGCCACTAGGAGCACCGCTTCTAGGTGAGCATTTTCTTTGCTTATGGCCTTATTGAGAGCGGTCTTAGTGCCAACTTCGCTTTGAGCTGGTAAATAGACGGCTAAGAATAATATAGATGAGAACTCTTGGTAGATCTGATGCAGTCCACCGCATCATAAGGTACTCTACCTCAGGAGATCAATACCTTGAGACTTATTTATTATTAGACATCGCTCACCAGGTGTTATTGACAAAGACACACACCCACCCCTCGTCTTACCAGAGGTGGTAGCGTCTGTTCTGCCGGTGAATGGAAAAATCCCGCCAGCTCTATATTGTCAGTTTCTTCATTCAGCCACGTCTCGGTGAAACATAACGGCAACATCTTAATGTCCCGTTGGTAAAATAATCTTAATATTATGTCATCAATTTTATTTAACGATTGCACATTAGCAAGAATTGAAGGCATTGGGAGTTTACTCGCTCGTCTCTGGAGTCTCACGTTAGCAGCAACATTATGTACACAATAAGTATTAAATTAAAAAAAAAAAAAATGTGTATTGCACAATTGATTGGGAGAATGTAAAACGTCAGCCATGGTCTTCGGCACACTTTCAATCAATTGAGTTATACATTTCTACTTGTAGGCTACTCTATAATTTCAACACATTTCATGTGTAGCCTTCTGTATCATATGAGCAATGTGGCATATCATTTAAATTAATTTTTATCGGGTAGGCATTACAATTAGCCGCGTCAATATTTGCAGCAGTGGGTGGTAATATCTGTCGGAGCTGATCTGTTGTCAGTATTGTGAAATAACTATATACATTTAAGGAAAGATTTGAATGAAGAAAGCGGATCCAAGAGCAGCGCTCCGTGTCGATCCCATCAGTCTAGACACATGCTCCAACGATGCATTTAGCGACTGCTATGCATGGTGTTTTGGGAAACGCATGTTACATATTTAGCCGTTGTAGGAAAGACGCATTGTTTAAGACACTCGTAAGCTTAAATTCCATCGCTATCGGGAAACCTGGCCGATCCACTCCTTTATCCTCTGATCTAGGCCTGCTGGGGATTATCATGACTCAAGGATTCTCCCTCCAGGCCAGCAGGAGAGGCGCAGTAGGGAAGGAGGAATCCAGTGGAGAAAAAAGAACGGTGTGCAAAACTGGGTGGGACTGTAACGCAAAGGGGGGGGGGAATAAATAAAATCAAAGCCCTGAGAAGGCTATTCAAAGAACTTCTCAAAAGAGCACCTAAAACAACATTGAACTCTCAGATCACCAGGCATGAAATGTACACGTACCCTCGTTGCATGCTAATAAAAACGCCTCACTAACGCCAGAAATAATGACGGCCAGGGGAGAACATAACATAACGCAGGCAGGGAGGTAGAAGACCGACATGACATCCTGACATGCAGTCCACACTTAATCCAATTATAGCAGGTGGAAACAGCAGCATCTTGTTCTATTACAGGGAGAGAAAGGGGGGGCACCACTTCAGAGGCTGTCCTAAGACAACCTCTATAGACTGGTTGGCAAGGTAAGGTAAGGTAAGCCCATCCTGATGAGACCTCAAGGAACAGCAGGTGCAAGCAATTGCTCTGTTCTCAGGTTTGTTTTTGAATGCACACACACAAGCCCAATAGCCCACCTGCAAGATCAGGATATTAGGTGAGAAGTTGGCAGACACATTGTTTCCTTATGGCAGCTCCTCTTATGAGCCAGCTTGGATTTCATGGGGAAGAGGAATACTTCAAAGCATTGAAAGGCATCTTGTTACAGAGATCAAATTATCACAGACATCAATGGGTCATACTATTCATCCAAATGATGCAATTCAATACATCATTAAGCACACTTAATTTGCTGAGCTATAACAGTTTTGCCGTGTTTATTCTGTCTGAAACAGACAAAAGCATGGGGGAAAAAAACCACAATGCAAAAACTAAATGTGACCATCTGCACATGGGCCAGTTGACTGACGTCAGTGTATGATGAAACTATTGGACAGGGGTCCGGGTTGATAGACATTCAGCAGACAACAACCATTCAAGTTTCCCTTACTAGTCGAATTAGGCGACTGATATGACATCTTTAAAGTGAAGTGGATGCAGAAAGCTTCCGCCCGCCGAGTTCAGGAAGCGGTGAGCAGCCCAGGGACCATTACAGCGCACTCCCAGGAAGACGGCCAGAATGTGGGGAGCTAAAGTGACATCTGCTAGCGCAATCAAATAAAGGAGCCCATTTCCACAAAATGTGTTTAGCACACATGTTTGAAAGGGGTTCAAGCAGTCTATTTCATGTAGAGACTGAGAACGACCCAGCCCCTTTAAAATCTGAAACTGTAATTGTTTTAGATGAGCAAGCAGTTTCTACATCCAGGTTGTATTTGCTATTTAACTGGGTGCTTTTGAGGAACGGTACACTTGTTACTGACGAGCACAGCATGTTAGCGCCAGGTCTCAATTCTACAAGCGCATCGTGAAAACAGCAAACATGTACACTGAGGCAAGTCGATAAGCCCACAACCTTCCAGGCTGCACACTACTGACTGAGAATCTGTCCACATCCGCTGGTTATATCAATCCATTTACATCCTGATAATTAGTGCCGATACCAGTATCACGATACTCGTTAGTATCTTGTCAAAAATAAATAAATGAAGCGGATTTCACTTCAACAAACATTGTCATCCAGAGTCATATTTATTTATTTCCCAAGCTATAGGAGACAACCTGTATTTTTAAAGGACTAAAGAGTTCTGCTTTGTTTTAATTTTTGCCATGGAAAAATATTGTGATACTGGTATTGTCCTGGGCCTACTGATAATGAAGAGAGAAAACATCTAGGGATGCTATACAATGACCACAGTAAACAGGCAAACCCTCAGAGGGATTGACTTAAACAATTGTAGAGAATCTTCTGACCAGCTACTTATCAAACCAAGAGGGTGGAGCCCTGTTGAGAAGCGTAACAAAACATGTCACTGGGAGGTTGCCAGTTTGAATCCCCCGATTGTAGAGGAGTAGTTTTATACCCCAGACTCACTCAGAGCAACCCACTGGACTAACGCTGGGAGCAAAAACACAGCTGTACAAATGTGACCGTGTAGAAACCAGTTATAAGACAAGGGGCGTCAACTGAGCAAATAAATACAATACCGGGGAGAAATTATAGGACATAGACATTATTTTTCAATGTTTGGACATCTGAATCGATGTTTCGTATTCGGGTCTCCTGGTCCTACTTGGAGGGTGGGAGGTGGGCGAGCTGTGTGTACCTTGGGTTTGAGTTGATCTTGTCGCTCCTGGACACAGTGTTGCAGGGGTTTTGGAGAGGAGCCAGTGGGAACCTCAGGGGATCTGAGGACACAGAAGCAATCAGACTGAAAGCAGCTGTTTATGAGTTAGGGGTTAGAGAGGCTGTGAAAACCTATTCATTATTAGCCTATTAAGTTTTGATTAGCGCATGAGATGAGGCTTACCGGAACAGTGTGAGCATGCAGGCCCCCTCCTCCCCACTGAGGACAGCCTGATCCGCAGAGAGTAAGACTGCCTTGTTCCTGCAGGGCGGTGCCAAAGCATCTTCATCCAGCAACGCTATCAGGACCTTCACAGTCTCCCGACCTCCATAAGCAGTGGCGTGGTTAATAGCATGGTATCTAGGCTGAAGAGGATATACACAAAACACTACAGTGTTAAGATGACGGTGTTGATGTGGCTCAAACAAAAAGGGCATTGACATGAACATGTAGGCTGAGAGCGGTTGGAGCCGTTGGCCCAGAAAGGCATCATACCCTGGCTGGGCTGATCCCTGTCCCACTAGCCGACTGCAGTCTGTGGGACAGATGTATCTCAGCGATCCGCTCTTTGAGGTCCTTGGCAGTCTCGTCAGCTGCAGCGTACACAACGTCTCCACTGGCCCGCCCCTTCAACAGAGCTGCCCTGATACTGGTCACCAGACGAATGCCAGCAATACTGAGAAAAACAAGTGTACATGAAATATAATAAATGCTTGCAATTATCTAAGCCATTAGGCAGACAAGTCAAGCAGCCTTCTACTTATAGGCCATGAGGAGAAAGATTGATAAAGACGCTCCCTTTGTCAAAGGGTTTACTCATCACTGACCATGAAGTGACTGCAACATTGGGGTGCGTGAAAAGAGCAGCAAGTGTCAACACTGTGGCAAGGTGGGGTGGAGAAGGAGCAGGCTAGAATCCCTGACCCAGCTATTATGAGGGGAGTGAGTCTCTGGAAGAGAATCTTCTGGGATACCAGATGTTAGTTGAACAAGAGGCCCTGAACCCTTCAGAGAAGGTGTTTGTGTGTGGAAATACAGTACTCCACTGAGGGTGTAAAGGGGGAGGTAGGGGTGCAGGCTGTTGAAAGAGCCATTCTGGCATCAGATCAGTCCAGTGTCCCATCAGAGAGGCACCACAGCAGAGCAGGGAGAAAATCCTCAGTCATAAACACCCAAAAGGCCCTTGCTATGAGGGAACTGGGACAATACATCCAATATTATGGACTCTATCGCTATATATCTGAGTGCCAAGATGTCAATCTAGCACTGTAGTTGCTACTGGAATTCAGGCCTTGTTGTGACACAGCAGGACTTCTCCCATTGCTTTAGATCAAAGTTCAGTCCACACATTTTCACCAAACAATCTCTTAACCACATTTGTGGCACAGCCAAACGCTTGATGAAGAAAATCTGAATCAATCTGCAATTATACAAAGGCCATGAGTGATCAAGGAAATCTTAAAGTTTGATGATAATAGTAATCAAACCAAGGAAGGAACATATTATCTTTTGACTTTGTCAATTTTACTTTGATGTAGCCGAGATAAACATGTTTTAGTAATTCACGTGTTATCATGAGAACCTGGGGCTGAAGTCATTAGGGGGAAATCAGATCTGTACACAGCAATGGGCAGGTGGGATTTGATGACAAGGGTAAGCAGAGTTGGAGTCTGCCAGGCCAGGGTGGTATTCATTAGGCACCAAACAAAAGAAAACAGAAAAACTAGGAACTACAGTACATGGGCCTATCCATTAAGGGTTGGTTTTAAACTTCCATTCCAAAACATTTTGCTACGATGTGCACTAATAAATACAACCCAGCTGGTTGAGTACCTTGGGTCAGGGTTGTCTCCCAATATCTCCTCCAGGTTGTCTGTGAAATGGACAAAGTCTGACAGGCCTTTAACATGTTTCCTCAGGGGGTCAGACTCAGCAGGGGCATAGCCCTTTCCTCCCAGCTGGACCGCTCTCACAAATGATGTCACCGCCTACAATATATAGATGATTAACATTGAGACCATAGGATTGTCATGTCGTCAACATTCATTACTGAAACCATAGGTCAGTGTAATGATAGGTTAACAGACATGGAAAGAGTAGAGGCCAATTTGTCATTCTTACCAAGAAGAGTGACATGTTCTTGCTCCGTGCTTCACGCTTCAGGTCAGTAAAAGCTATACGTCCGAGCGATCTGCTAGGGGTGTCAAGGGTGTGCGCTAGGGCCATGTCGTTCTTGGAGTTGACCAGCTGATCCAGATAGGAGCAGAAGACCCTCCTCACCACCTTTCCTACCTATTGGAGATTTACGAGCCTTTAAAACCGCCAGCTGATGCCACAAACTACACACGGTCCCATTTAAAGTCAGAACACCATCTTCAACCCAAACCAACATTTCATAAACCTCATCACCCCCAGGCAGTATTACAGTAGCAACCCATATTCTACCCACTCATAAATCAGACAGTTGACAGGGCAGTAGCCTGGAGAGAGCAGCGCATGTCCTAGCCCACAATGTCTGTTGCGTTTTAAAAACAGCTGCCTGGTAATTTAATTCACATTTTGCTCTTAAATCTGAGTGATATGATTTAAAGTTCCTGTTAATAAGAGAGAGACAGATTCCAGTGCCTGAAAAAGACTGGAAAAGCTGGACTGGAAAACGAGAGGGAACAGTGAAACGAAGTACCTTGGTTGCACAATAATATGAGCCAATATAACATTTAATATTCTGGCCAAACCACCTTCTCTTATGTGAGTAGAGAGAATGGAGAGTCAGTTTGCTTACACTATGCTGACCTTTATAATGCTGATATGTTCATACATGCTTATGACATATCCGTTTACCTGTGTGCTGCATGGCTTTGACTTGCTTGATGGAGTCAAGGGGACATGGGATAGGGAATCCCTCACCTCATCGGTCTCCATGTTACTGGACAGAAACTGACACAGCTGGACCTTGGCAACATGAACACAGATTTAGCAGTTAGTCTCAAAGGCCAGTTAGGCTATCAAACAGTTGACTAAAACTTCCAATCATGGTCCATCATCCTAGTTTCAAGCAGGCCTAATACTTACTGAGCTCAGAGGCTCCTCAGGGTCCGGATCAACCCTCAGCTGTTTGTACATAGAGTGGATATCAATCAGGTCCATAGTGTTGGTGCGCTTCAGAAAGGAGTCGTATTCTTTCCTTATGATGTCATAATTCTCTGGTCGGGAAGAGTCATTGTCAAGGGGCAGGTGAAGTTTGTCTAATAGTAAGTGTTTCCAGGCCATCAGGACGTCGCTCAGGGCAACACTGAACTCTCCACTCTCCTGTCAGAAGAGAGCAAAAGCAGATGGCTTAAAGCCATGACTGCTGCCTGTGATGGGAATCAGAATGCATAGATCATGGAGAATTATCCTCCCATACAGTCTGGTGGGACCACGGGTGGGACAAATGATGTGATTATTTCTTTATAGGGTCAGGAGTCTTCTGACCATGTGATCAGGAGAAACTAGGCCCACATGGCTATAATAGGGGTGCAGATAAACTCATTGCCTTAGTGACAACACGTTTTGGAGTTACACCATTAAATGTTATGGCTTTGATCGCAGTATCAATGTCTGTTAGGACCGCAGTCAACGGCGTACCACGCAGGCTTGGGGGGCCTCAACCCAAAATAATTAGGAATTTAAATACCAGAATGGACATTGAGCTTCTGATGGGATAAAGAGAGACATTTTGGTCAGAGTTGGTCAACCATGGTTAACCAGTGCTGTGATAAGACGGCATAAAATAATTAATGTGAAAAATGTCTGCACTGTATTTGTTAGCTAGCCAGCTTTAGATTAATGATACCATAATTTGTTCATATTAACTGCCACTATTACATTCAAACAATGCAGTCAATCCACAGCTATACACTAGCTGAAATCAGTAGATGCTAGGACTTAGACAAGTTGTAGCATTTACATGGCCCTCCCCCAATAGAATATGAACACATAAGCCATGTCAAAAATGTTAAGAACTACAGGAAATCAGCTGTAAAACTGCAACAAATCTCAGCCTCGTGGCAAAACATGTAGAATAGCAGGAAATTATCTTTAAAATGACAAATTCACAGCCTCATTGCAGAATGGCATGAGTAGCTATAAAACCACCCTTTTCCTTTACCCCATGGCACAAATTGTAGAATTCCATTAAGTTAACAGATGCACTCACAAATGTTTTTTTTTTTTTACTATTTGGAGAAGGTTGGGGGCTTTCGCAGTCTTGCAGGGGCCCTATGAAACTGCTGTAGGCCACTTGTCACAGCAAGGGATTCATAGCTTATAAAATGTTACCAGTTTTACCTGTTTATTGACCTCTGCAATGGCCAGCTGTAGAACCATCAACATTCCATCTGCCCCGTGGATGGTAGTCCTCTCTGACTCAAGAACCCGGTGGCATTCTCGCCTGAAGGTTCTCACGATTGTCTTCAGACTGTCCTCTAAAGTCGCCATTGTCCCTGTGAAGGTGACAAACAAGACTGTTTAGTTACATGTACTGAACCCCTCAAAAAGGCAATGTAACTAATACAAAGTGCCGTAAAACGGCCTATAACAATGTATTAGTTAAACTGATTAACGTTCATTACAGTTGATATAAACATCTACAACAATATAGATTGCTGGTAGTTAGTGAAAAAAATAAAACACCATTAAACACACTCAATCAAGTTTATTTTATATAGCCCTTCGTACATCAGCTAATATCTCGAAGTGCTGTACAGAAACCCAGCCTAAAACACACTTACCTAAACAAATGTTACAGCCTCAAACACAACCTTTTTCGATATATCTCGAATATGTTAGGGACGTAAGTAAGCGTATCGCCAAAATACGTTCACCACCCACGTAGCCAATGCACAAGCAGCTGATGTTTTGACATTTTTTAAATCCTGCTATAACTACTCTGACCAATCAGATTCTGTGTCATCATTTAACCACGCCTATGTTGTTTCAACCGCTATCTGTGGTTCTTTATCACAGAACCCAATATTGTTTTTAGCATATCTGACTATGTTTCGTGTGAGAACGTTTATTCATTATTATTAAAAAAAAAGTGTTTTTAATATAGCAATAGTGTGTAATCTGTCAAAGCGCTGCACCATTGCGTTTTTAATCTCAGCGCAGTCCCCCTAGAATTTAAGAATAAAATGGCATGGTACGTTCCAACACGGACATCAACTGGGGAACAAATGCAGTTTGTTTTGTGGCAGAAGTTGTAGCTAAAATGCACGCATAGGTATGGTTATGAGTTAGCTATCTATGCTAGTTAAAAAAGCCGATTTATTTATTTTAATAAAAATAAAAAAAGTATATTGTGTTATCTTGCCAAAGGCTGTCATCACTTTTAATCGCTGTAGTGTGTTTTAGGCTGCTAGCGTTTGGGTAGTTTCGCTGGCTGACATTAGCTGTCTGTTATTATCAGCTAACTAGGTAGCGTCATCATGTTTAAACGTTAATAATTAGCAAGCGCTGCTATATTGCAAGCTAGCTTGTACAACAGTGGGAGGGAACTGCTAGTTACCTAGCATTTCACAATGTTACATTATCAGAGCATGTCCTGAAGCCAAGGCTACCACCTTCCTGGTGGTTACAAAGAAGATAGGAAAGTGGGCGACAGTTAGCTAGTTAGTCTAACTATTCTATCTACAGTACTGACCGTTTGTGCACTGTTGAGCTAGCAATAGCCAGCATATGCCTCCTTGACCCTAACCTACTTACTAGATGCCTGGCTTCTCTATGTGTAACGTACACTTGTTCATGCCTATCCAGCCCTAATTTAACTCCAGAGATACGGGTCTATCTAAAACATTTTGGAGCAAACTTAAGTAGCCAGTACGTTAACTAGAGTAATTAGCTAGCCTACTTAAATGGGCAATCTGAGGTTGCTACAATCATTTTTAGACCTTTAAATACATTTTATATAGGATACCCATTGATAATTGAATAATATAACTCGTAGATGCCTCATGAGCTTAGTTCAACTGTCATACCCATCAGAACCCAACATGTAAACTTGTTTTTATTCCTTTTGTTTGCAAACACTGTATAGCTTCAAAATATGATTAATGCTACACTTTTGATATAGATCAGGGGTAGGTAACCCTGTTCCTGGAGTGCCACAGGTACCGCAGGACTTTGTCCCAACTAGGCACCACACTGAGTTAGTTACTTAGTTAATTGATCAGTTCAGTGATTGCCTAAATTCAACAGCTGGTCTTCCAGGTCAGTTCAATCAAAAACATGAAGTGCCTGTGCATTCTAGGACAAAGGTTGCCTACCCCTGTCATAGATGGTCAGTAGTTGCATCCATAGCTATGTCCATGAATTTGAGTGGTTACATTTCTCAAGCCCCATCCCGCAGCAGTTTACCAAATCAGTGGCTGCGTGGTCTGCTCTGTAATTGTTCAAACTGCACTTTTCCCCTTTAAGACTGCAATCAATAACACTTGAGACTGAATGATCAACTGTAGTGAAATGGTGTTCTATTGCCCTCAATTGGTGGATCCCCCTTGCTGTTAACCTTTGGAGACCAATAGCCCAGTGGTTATCAAACTCTGGGATAGTGCATCATCAGTTTTCCTCTTGTCATGTCAATCATTGCATACCTATTTATAACTTGTCAGAAATGTCCAGATCAACTAGCCCATGTCAGCTAATGTTTTTTAGCCCTTTGATTTTGTTGTAATGTTTGAGTCACTCATATCACATGAACACACTTTAGACATGACAGTGTATAGAATTGCAAGAAAATTAGCTTTAAAACAGCAACATTTTCTCTCTGCCAACAAGAGGGGTGTGAACAGTTTGTGTCGTGAACAGTGCTTGTGCCCATAGAAATAGACGTGGCGCCCACAGGGGGGACGTGGGATGTTGCCCAATGCTGGAAGCGGGGCCTGAGTGAAAAGGTTTGGGAATGTACAGTTTGGGAACCTACAGCCTGCATGATGTCAGTACAACAGCAAGAATGATGTCCCATTATGTGATCACTGTGACAGCTGTCACCTATGACCTTTCACACATTTCAAAAGCTTCCATCCTGACCCACGTGTGCCGGGAGAAGGGTGTTTCACCGCACCCTTCCTAGAAAAACTGGAGAAGTCTGTGTTTCTGGTATATCTCTCCTAGTTTAATTGTAGCAAGGGATCTATATGACTGATGGGTTTTGCATTTAGGAAAGTTCTGATCTCATGATTATCTTGTCACTCCCTACAGTAATTTCCTCAGTGACTACCACAGAAATTAAATGGACATGTTAATTAATGTTCAGGCTTTAGGCTATATGAATCCCCCTCAACGAGATAGCCCAGTACCGGAGCATGTAAGCTTTCTCTCGCTTGTGCATACGGAAGTATTATTTTTGGCTTTCAGTACAGATATGCCGTTTCAGTATAAGGAAGTTCTAATAATCTAATATCCTATTTTTTGAAATATTAACCCCTCTTCAATCCTGATGCAGGTGGTAAAGTCAAACCAAAGAGTAAATACACCGGACATGAACATCACCAAAAATACATTTAGCATGGCGGACTCAGGTCAAGGAGCCAGCTACACAGTGCCCTGTGACGACTACATCCATGTGGTGGAGTTCAGCCCCTTTGACAGTGGCTCAGCTGCGTCCCTCTTGGCCTATGGAGGAAGCCAGTATGTGGTGGTAGGCACCTGCCGCTTCCAGGTGAGTGGTTGCCTGCCAGATTCCTCTTCCTCATGTCCTCTTTTCTAGCCTCCCTTCTCAAAATGCATCAGAAAAGATCCTCCCAAGGTTCTTCTCTGAGGAGGCATGGATAGGGGACACAAGGAAATGAGCCAGTGTTTTGGTTCCATGTGTGATATAAACCACTGCTGTATGTGTGACGTGAACCACTGTTTGAGCAGGAGGAGGACATGGAGGTAGAGGGGGTTGAATTCACCACACTGCGTGTTTTCCATCATGTGTTACGTGTGGATTGCCTCACATGGAGTCTCGGCTGGACAAGCTGCCCCAACTCATCAGGTAGCCTACCTTAAACCTTTTAGTTCTTACAGCTGTCTTCTGTCTTTACATCAGGGTGTCTGGTCCTGGAGTGCTGCTGGTTGTTTCAGGCTTTCCTTCCAGCCCTGCAGTAAGTAACACCTGATTCAGCTCATCATGGTGCAGACTGACGACGTGGTTAGTTAGTTATTTGGACCAGCCACCGCTGTGGGTTGAAGCTGCGCTACTGTTTTTTTTTCTTAATCTCCTATGTAAAATGTATTTATAAAGTCCTTTTTATATCAGCAGATGTCACAAAGGTCTTATACAGAAACCCAGCCTAAAACCCCAAAGAGCGAGCAAGCAAGCAGGAGAGGGCGAGAGGGATACTTAAGATCACACAGGACTCCAATAAGACAGGAGAAAAACATCAGATAGGACAGACCCACCCTAGCCCCCCGGCAGATAGACAATTGCAGCATAGATATTGGGGACTGAGACGGAGGGGTCGGGAGACACTGTGGCCCTGTCCCACGATACCCCCAGACAGGGCAACCCACTTTGCCAAAGCACAGCCTCCACACCACCAGATGGATATCAACAGACCACCAACTTACTACCCTGAGACAAGGCAGGGTATAGCCCGCGAAGATCTCCCCCACCACACGAGCCCGAGGGGGCGCAAGACCAGACAGGAAGATAACATCAGTGACTCAACCCACTCAAGTCGAGTATAGCGAAAAGAGCCTGGCAAGACGTGATGCACGCCTCCTACTAACGACATGGGAGAGCACTAGCAAGCCACTTATTCAGTCCCCGTAATAGGGTCAGTGGAGAGAATCCCAGTGGAGAGAGGGGAGCCGGCCAGGCAGAGACAGCAAGGGTGGTTCATCACTCCAATGCGTTGCTGTTCACCTTCGCACCCCTGGTTCCAGACTACACTCAATCATAGGACCTACTGAAGAGATGAGTATTCAGTAAAGACTGAAAGGTTGAGACCGTTTCTGCATCTCTCATATGGATCGGCAGACCATTCCATAACAATGGAGCTCCATAGGAGAAAGCTCTGCCTCCAGCTGTTTGCTTAGAAGTTCTAGGAACATTGAGGCCTGTGTCTTGTGAACGTCGGGTACGTGTAGGTATGTACGGCTGGACCACCTGCTTATCCATCTACACCACCTCTGTGTCAGTCAGTGGTATGAAGCCCTCAGTAGTCTTGGCCCAGCTGTATTCTTCATTCACCTACCGTATGAAGCCCAGTCATCATACTAGTCTGTGGCCCACTGTAGTGGTGGAATACCAACCCAGTTATTTCAGGTGTGGTTTGATTTTAAAAAAGGAAGTTGAACGTTATTACATAGAAAGCAAGGTTTTCCTCTTAATTGGAATGGTGGATGGGAATGCTGTAATCCCGCGGGACATGTTTCTAAGTTGCTTTAATTGAAAGGGAAAGGCAGTGATACTTCCTGACCTTTCGTGGTTAAGTCTGCAGGGCCCTGGAGGCCGGCGTGTGACGTGCGCACATGTTATTGCACTGATGGCTCCCCCGCTCAAGTTCCGTCCCTCCCCTAGTTTTACACGTAGTTATGCCTTCCAGGAAAAGCAGTGTTCTCACGGGCGTGCCTGAGGCAGGGGCCGGCAAGGGTGCTAGGAGGAGGGGGGGGGTCAGGGGCTTACACTGGGAGGCTCCCAGATTCTACCAGGCCAGCCATGCGAGGTCTAGTCAGGAACACTTCCCCAGCATTAGCTCAGGGTCAAAACAGACCTAGTCATTAGTCAACCCTGTGACATTGACAACTCTTTGAAGATTGTCTCATGAAGAAATGTTCTCCCACTTGGCACCTGTTCTTTCATTGATAATATTCCTGCAGTGTAGGCTAAATCTAGATAGCTAGTTCATATTGCAAGACTGTGAAGTATGTATTGAATTAGAGGTTTGATGAGTTGAAAGAAGGGTGAAATGCCCTCCACAATTCACTGACTACTAGGCTATGTATCAGTTGTTGGTATACTCACCTGTACCAGTTGCTTGGGGGAATATTCTGGCTGTCTATCGTGATATCATGCCAAATCCGTCTGTTCCTGCGACTGCAAATGTGTGAAAATGCGTCTGTTTTTCTTGCAATATGTGTGTTTTTCTTGCGATATGTGTGTTTTTCTTGTCATAAGTGAGTTAGTGTAATTGTGTAAGTAATTGCAGGCGCTGGTATATACTACGACTGATTAGAGGCAAAGTCGTCCCCCAGGTGTTAGAAATGCTCAGATGGCGTGAGGAATCTTTGTTTTTCTCCATGTTTATCTTAGCAATTAGAATCTCCCTGGCAGTGTTTCCATTGATCCATGTCCAAGTTTTTACCACACACACACACACACACACACACACACACACACACACACACACACACACACACACACACACACACACACACACACACACACACACACACACACACACACACACACACACACACACACACACACACACACACACACACACATTCAGACACACGCATAGACCTGGACGTGTGCCTGGTTGCGTGTACGTACGAGTGTCTTATAGTAGGATGGGCTCTTTTTTGATGTTCTCTTTGTTTATCTTTTTCTCTCTCTGTCTTTCCCACCAGATTTTGCACTGCTGCAGCAGACAGAAAAGTGAGGGTGTTGACTTCTGATCTTCAGAATCAACATGAAGTCAAGGTAGAGTACTGGTGCCCCTGCTCTCACGACTAGATCCCACTGGAACTACTGCACCTATCAGTTCAGTTGGCATCTGGTTTCTTTAAAACAAACCGTTTGTATATAGCACACTGACAGTAGGCACTTAGTGAATGGCTTTTATATTAGCCTAATCAAGAACCCAGCGCACACAAGGAGCCAGGGAACTGTCATACAGTCTATGGGAGGCTCGCACCAAATGCAGCGTTTTGTTAATTGTATCTTCTGTGGCGATATCTGTGTGGTTGTCTAGGTGATGGAGGGTCACACCAGCTACATCAACCACTTAGTGTTCGAACCCACGGAGGGGAAACAAATGGCTTCGGTCAGCGATGACCATACATGTAGGTCAGTCCGAACCTCCTCCCGGTCTCATTCAGCAAGAATAATATGAGTGTGTGAGAGTGTCTTCCCCCAGCTCTTGGATCTGTGTTCTGTTCTCTGTTAATGGTGCAGAACGTCCTGACTGTGTTTCCAAAATGAAACCCAATGCTTATCACAACACACCCCGGTGTTGCCGTGCGTAAGCACATAGCCGCTTCTCCAGCTTTTTAAAGTAATTGGTTAAATATGGAAATCCAATTAGCTTGCTGTTCTGGTGGAGGTTGTTCCCCTCCTTAGGGTTGACTCTTAACAAGGTCCCCCAATGTGGCCTATCAATCAGTAGCTAGGTAGTGGAGCAAGGAAGGAAAGAGTGTGTCGTTAGCCAAAGGGGTAACTATGGGGTAACCTGGGCACAAGAGGTTGGTGGTACCTTAATTTGGGAGAACGAGCTCATGGTAATGACGAGCAGAATCAGTGGAATGGTATCAAATCCATGGTTTCCAGGTGTTTGCTATTCCATTTGCTCCGTTCCGGCTATTATTATGAGCCGTTCTCCCCTCAGCAGCCTCCACTGAACCTGAGGGGACCTCCTGTTACCTTAGTAACTAGGGTTGTTGCTAGGGTCTAGACAGGGTGAAAGCCTGGCCCAAATCCTACTCCCTCTTTGCTCCTTCCCACACAATGTGAGCTCTTATTGTTTGACCAGTGATTGATGGGGGAAAACGTTTAATCAAGTTAGCAACTTAGAAATGAATGACTGGCCCCTACTTTTCTCTCCGCTATGGCCTGAAAGAGCACGTCTCTCATATCCATCTTTAAACCCAAAGCTTCCTGGATGAGAAACACACCTGAAACATCTGCTTTCTATTCATAAACTCTAAAATTTCAGGAGCCTGAAGCTCGCGGTTACACTTCCAGTCATCAAAAACAGGCCATGGTTGAATTATCTCCTCAATCTCCTTCCGGCCTGCCTAAATGCTCTAAAGTGTTGGTTAGGATGAGGGCTGTGGGGAGAGAGAGGCCTCAGCTAGGGCTAGTAAGCTCTGCTACTGCGAGAAACATCGGCGCACAGTTCTCCCTCAGCCTCCCTCTATAATGGTCTGGCCAGAGAAAACAGGGGTACGCTTTCTCGGCTCCATCTGCAGAAAGATTTAAATTCTGTCACGTTGAGAAAATATGGGACGCAGGAGGAAGAGTGAGGTGGAACTAGGGAAAGATCAAGTTAACAGGAGAGGGGCCTTCCAGGCAGCCCACACAAACTGAGACCCCTGATAGGGTGAGAGAAAAGAACAGTGGACCGGCTTCTCTACTTGCGTGCGTGTTCGTACACTTGGCAGGTTGTCCTACCATAACTCTGCTGTGTTCTTTGTCAGCACTGTCCTTTCCTGCGTGGGAACTCTACTCCAGCCGGAGAAGCCACCTGTAGCAGCTAGAAGGAGGTCACAGCCTCCCACTGAGGTCAGAGTGTCTGCCAGAGGTCCCAACCTCTCTGGGCTCGGCTCCCATTGTGTCTGATAGCTTCCAGTTGGATTTGCAGTAGGTATGTTTCTGTTGTGTGACAGCTCTGGCTTCGTGTTGACACGGATCAGCAGAATACAGCTTACTCAAAGGGCTTGAACAGAGACACCTGCTGCAACTATTTGATGTGCGAGATCTACTCTGTGTGTGTGATCTACTCTGTGTGTCATCCTTTTGGGAAGTATTTCTGAGGCGTTATCACAACAGTTTGAGCCTTTCTCCCCACTCTAGCCCGTCAGTCAAGCTATCTGTCAGTTAGTATGTCCATGTCCACTCTACAACATCCCAGTCTTTCATCTCTTTTCTCATTTTCTTCTCATGTTCTCACGCTTTCTTTTTGCTCCGTTGTAGGGGATCCCATCATCAACTCTAGTGAGAGGAGCAAACCGATCCAATAAAAATGACTAATGGCCGAGATAATTATTTCAACAGTCCAAATGTCTGTTAAAGAACGTGTTATTGTTCAAGACACTTGAGCAGGTCCGATCAAGATGGATGTTGGTGTGGTTTCGGGGAGGACGGCGTGCTGTGCACCTCTGCCTGGACTCCCCTGTGAGGCTCTGAGGCGGGATTACTGTTTGTATTTCTCAACCCTCGTTCCGCCGAGAGTCACCAAGGTTATTTACCCTGCACACTCTCATAATTTAGTTCACACGGTGCACACTACGTTTCCCATTTCCTCCACTCATTTGGAAACCATTGACCAAAATGAAAAGGTGTGGCTGCTCACATCTACACACAGACTTCAAATGCAGTCTCGCCTTTCAACTCTATTGTACATAAAGCCCAGTGTTATTGCTTGATGTCACGTCAGTTGTTGTGTTATGCAATTACACAGCGCTGTGTCAGTGGTGGTCTCAGTCTTGTTTCTTGCCCCCTTTCACCTTGTTCAGCAAGGATTACATAGAATAAAAAAATAAAATAAAATATTTCCCCATTTGAAGGGCAAAGTGGTGGACCACAACTTGGCCGGATGCGGCGTAGCGTGCGATTGAACTCTGCTTGGCGAGTGGTCTGAGAAGAGAGGGTTTATGCTTGTTTGTCTGCTGTGGTCTGAGGTTTCCAACCTCGCTCATGCTCTATGGAAGAGGGTCTGCACCGCACTCTACACAGGGCCATTCTGACTTCTGTGTCGTGTCAAGAAGCAAAAGCTCTCATGGAGAAATATGTTTTATCCCCTGCAGGGAAGACACAGGAAAAGTTGTGTTTGTTTACTGAGGTCTTCATCTGGGATGGGGCAAAATCATATCCTCTCCGCCGCGACTCTGCAAACATCTCTCCAACATGTTTGACATTTAGACAGGCTTTGGGTCTTTATTAATGTCTTCTGCATGACCTCATCAGTCAACGCATTCACATCGGTCCCAACCATACAGTCCTTTAAAAAAATATTTTTAACCACTTGCAAGTTTATTCCTCCCTGGTTCAGGGGAATGTTCTGTTAGATACGAGGCCTTGTGTTCGCTGAGGAGGGCTCAGATGTGGTTGAAGAGATAGATCCTGGTCTCGGGAGCAGCCTGTCCTCTCCAAGTGTTTTATTACATCCGAGCGCACGTTTGCCTTGTCCTCGGCCTTCTCGCTCGTCAGTGCAGGGCCCCGCCCGCCTGTCTTCACAGCTCAAGGGGGAGATTACAACCAAGATCCCTTTTTCCCTGAAAGAAGGGCAGTACTACATTTACATTTAAGTCATTTAGCAGACGCTCTTATCCAGAGCGACTTACAAATTTACCTTTATATTTAACTAGGCAAGTCAGTTAAGAACAAATTCTTATTTTTCAATGACGGCCTAGGAACAGTGGGTTAACTGCCTGTTCAGGGGCAGAACGACAGATTTGTACCTTGTCAGCTCGGGGATTTGAACTTGCAACCTTTCGGTTACTAGTCCAACGCTCTAACCACTAGGCTACCCTGCCGCCCCGTGAGGCTCTGTGTGCGCATCTCTTGGACAACTGACAGAAGTTAGATAAATTACACGCAGGCATTACGTGCTTTCATAAAAACACTGGCATCACTACAGGCCTGGTGTGTGCTGCTCACTCATTAGAAGAGAGTCTCACAGACGCCTGGGGAAAGATGGGTTTGGATGGAAGCTTGTAACTTTTTTGACATGGATCCTGTGAGACAAAAACAGCCAGCCAGCCATGATGTCTTTCTTTTATATTTTTAGCTGCCATTAGCAAGTGTAATCCTTTGTTTTGTGTGCTGTCAGCACCAAGGCGTCTGCCTGCGCTGTGCTGCGCGTCATCTCCTCTCCCCACACAGGGGGTGGCTGTACTCCGGAAGCTATTTTTAGCGCTGCTGCGCGTCCCACTCCAGCACAGCTAATTGAGTGCTTATTAATCTTGTTTTTTGGACTTGATAATTTCTCATTTTTGACAGGACCTGTTTTATCTGAAGCTTCGGACCGGGTTGTTTGTTTGAATCGCAGACTTCCTGTCTGAGGTTGTTTTCTAAACGGGTAGTTGAGAACAGGAAAATAATTTTCTTACAGTCCTTAAACGGTTCATTTCCCCTGAGCACACCCCCTCTCCGACCATCCTGTAGTGTCCAGCTAGTGCCCTTTCCCTTTCATGCCAGATGGCCTCTCTTGTCCCCACAGGGTGTAGGACCTGGAGGGGAATGAATCCACTACATTTAGACTAGGCTCCCCTGGCGTCAGTGTGTGCTGGCATCCTGAAGATGTCTTCAAGGTGCGTACAGTAACAGTGCTTTTCAGTTTCATAATGAGAGTTTAAATAATTAGTGAGAGTGAAAAGTTCTAGTGTGAGAGTGAAAAGTTCTAGTGTGAGAGTGAAAAGTTCTAGTGTGAGAGTGAAAAGTTCTAGTGTGGGGTTGAAAAGTTCTAGTGTGAGAGTGAAAAGTTCTAGTGTGAGAGTGAAAAGTTCTAGTGTGAGAGTGAAAAGTTCTAGTGTGAGAGTGAAAAGTTCTAGTGTGGGAGTGAAAAGTTCTAGTGTGGGAGTGAAAAGTTCTAGTGTGAGAGTTAAAAGATCTAGTGTGAGAGTGAAAAGATCTAGTGTGAGAGTGAAAATATCTAGTGTGAGATTGAAAAGATCTCGCAATACTAAACCTTGATCCTCTGTACAGCTGATGGTGGCCGAGAAGAAAGGGAAAATCCGCTTCTATGACCTGGTTACCCAGCAAGCCATTCTTTCTCTGGATTGCGGCCAGTCGACACTCATGTCGGCCGACTGGTGCCTCACCAACACCATCAAGGTGGGCGCGGTGACGGGCAGCGTCACCGCTCCAGGTGAGTGGCAGGACAGATGCTTGTGACCGACTGGGTTTGAAACCGGGTCTCTAGCACGCCAAAATACTTTGTTAGCCCCAAGAGCTAACACAAGTCTTAATGTCTCAGACAAGGTTACCCATCACCTCAGTTACATACTGTGTAACGCTACCGTATGAAGGCATGGGTTTTGTTAATAGTTATTTGTCTGTTTGTAGTTACCCACAAGAGAAGAGGCCTGCCCATGTAGAACGAGCAGGAAACTTCAGGTAACTGCTTTGTCCATGCTTCCAAGGTCCTTGCTATCTGGTATCCTTGGGATGTCCCTCCCCCATTTAAATTGAAATGTTAAACTTCTTATGGCTGGGGGCAGGATTGAGTAGCTTGGATGAATAAGGTGCCCAGAGTAAACTGCCTGCTACTCAGTCCCAGAAGCTAAGATATTACAAATTATTAGTATATTTGGATAGAAAACACTCTGGAGTTTCTAAAACTGTTTGAATGATGTCTGTGAGTATAACATAACTCATATGGCAGGCAAAAACCTGAGAAAAAATCCAACCAGGAAGTGGGAAATCTGAGGTTTGTAGTTTTTCAACTCATCGCCTATCGAATATACAGTGGGATATTGGTCGATATTGGTTGGGTTGGCGCCCCCCCTTGGGTTGCGCCGTGGCGGAGATCTTTGTGGGCTATACTCGGCCTTGTCTCAGGATGGTAAGTTGGTGGTTGAAGATATCCCTCTAGTGGTGTGGGGGCTGTGCTTTGGCAAAGTGGGTGGGGTTATATCCTGCCTGTTTGGCCCTGTCCGGGGGTATCATCGGATGGGGCCACAGTGTCTCCTGACCCCTCCTGTCTCAGCCTCCAGTATTTATGCTGCAGTAGTTTATGTGTCGGGGGGCTAGGGTCAGTCTGTTATATCTGGAGTACTTCTCCTGTCTTATCCTGTGTCCTGTGTGAATTTAAGTATGATCTCTCTCTAATTCTCTCTTTCTCTCTTTCTTTCTCTCTCTCGGAGGACCTGAGCCCTAGGACCATGCCTCAGGACTACCTGGCATGATGACTCCTTGCTGTCCCCAGTCCACCTGGCCGTGCTGCTGCTCCAGTTTCAACTGTTCTGCCTGCGGCTATGGAACCCTGACCTGTTCACCGGACGTGCTACCTGTCCCAGACCTGCTGTTTTCAATTTTCTAGAGACAGCAGGAGCGGTAGAGATCTCAATGATCGGCTATGAAAAGCCAACTGACATCTACTCCTGAGGTTCTGACTTGTTGCACCCTTGACAACTACTGTGATTATTATTATTTGACCATGCTGGTCATTTATGAACATTTGAACATCTTGGCCATGTTCTGTTATAATCTCCACCCGGCACAGCCAGAAGAGGACTGGCCACCCCTCATAGCCTGGTTCCTCTCTAGGTTTCTTCCTAGGTTTTGGCCTTTCTAGGGAGTTTTTCCTAGCCACCGTGCTTCTACACCTGCATTGCTTAATATTTGGGGTTTTAGGCTGGGTTTCTGTACAGCCCTTTGAGATATCAGCTGATGTAAAAAGGGCTATATAAATATATTTGATTTGATTTAGTCATATTGCACTTCCTAAGGCTTCCACTAGATGTCAACAGTCTTTAGAACCTTGTTTGATGCTTCTATTGTGAAGGAGGGGGGAATGAGGGCTCTTTGAGTCAGGGGTTTGGCAGAGTGCCATGAGCTGACCACGCGCATTCACGTGAGAGTTAGCTTGCGTTCCATTGCATTTCTGAAGACTAAGGAATTCTCCGGTTGAAACATTATTGAAGATTTATGATAAAAACATCCTAGAGATTGATTCTATACATCGTTTGACATGTTTCTACGGACTGTAACGGAACTTTTGGACTTTTCGTCTGCTCGCGCCTCATGAATTTAGATTACTGGGCTAAACGTGCAAACAAAAAGGAGGTATTTGGACATAAATTATGTACTTTATCAAACAAATCAAACATTTATTGTGGAACTGGAATTCCTGGGAGTGCATTCTGATGAAGATCATCAGAGGTAAGTGAATATTTATAACGCTATTTCTGACTTCTGTTGACTCCAACATGGCGGATATCTGTATGGCTGGTTTTGTTGTCTGAGCGCTGTACTCAGATTATTGCATGGTTTGCTTTTTCCGTAAAGTTTTTTTTAAATCTGACACAGCGGTTGCATTAAGGAGAAGTATATCTCTAATTCTGTGCATAACACTTGTATCTTATATTAAAGTTTATGATGACTATTTCTGTAAATTGATGTGGCTCTCTGCAAAATCACCGGATGTTTTGGATCAAAACATTACTGAATGTAACGCGCCAATTTAAACTGAGGTTTTTGGATATAAATATGCACTTTATCGAACAAAACATACATGTATTGTGTAACATGAAGTCCTATGAGTGTCATCTGATGAAGATCATCAAAGGTTAGTGATTAATTTTATCTCTATTTCTGCTTTTTGTGACTCCTCTCTTTGGCTGGAAAAATGGCTGTGTTTTTCTGTGAGTAGGTGCAGACCTAACATAATCGTTTGGTGTGCTTTCGTCGTAAAGCCTTTTTGAAATCGGACACTGTGGTGGGATTAACAACAAGTTTATCTTTAAAATGGTGTAAAATACTTCTATGTTTGAGGAATTTTAATTATGAGATTTCTGTTGTTTTGAATTTGGCGCCCTGCACTTTCACTGGCTGTTGTCATATCGATCCTGTTAACGGGATCCCAGCCATAAGAAGTTAAATGGTTACGGTAAGGGTTATGGTTAGGGTAGAGGGTAGGAATGTCCCAAGGATCCTGAATGCTTCCAATTCCTCTGACCTTCATGTTGTGGTAGTCCGGCTGATACCGCTGCTGCCGACGACGTCCATGATAATGGCTGTGGTGATGATGATAATGGTGATGGCAATTACTGTAACCACGGGTGTCATGGTCTTCCAGGTGGTCTCGGGTCAATGAGAATCTCTTCTCCACAACAGGCAAGATCAGCAGTCAGTTCCTAGTGCATCACATGGGTCACCCGCAGGTCAGTGAGTTGTGTGTTTGGCTGTTAGCATTGACACAGTGTGTCAGTTTCTGAGTAATAAAAGTGTGGGAATAATGTTCAGTAAGAGTGTTGGAAGTAAGGATAACGTAACGTGCTTCCTGGACCTGGTTTCTTATGTTTATATGGTGGTGTTGTTGCAGCCCGTGATGATTGGATCAGCCACGGTGGGGGCGGGTCTAAGCTGGCACAGGTCCCTCCCACTCTGTGTCATTGGCGGTGACCGAAAGCTCTCTTTTTGGATGACAGAAATGTAATGCAGTCACTTCCTATGGACGTATTAGAGGTAATGCAAATGTACATTGAAACTGTTTGATCTGAGGTGTGGTCGGATATTTCTATTTTCATAATTTTTCAATAAAGTATTTCATTTTCCATGTTTTTGTTTGCTTTGAGTTCTGTATTTAAAGTTTAGACACATCCTGGACTTTTGATGTTTATTTAAGAGTCCGACAACTGACCGCCCAGACAAACAGACAAACTGTCATACCCAGACAAACAGAAAGGTGGAACTTGGCTTCTGTGAAAAGCGGGGCTGGTTCTGTCTTTCTCAGAAGTTTTGTATCAGTACTAGTTTGTTATGATGTTCTGCCAAGCGCCTCAGGGTGAGCTGCAGGTCACAGGAATGTGTGTGCTCAATGCTGCCAGCACTCTACTGGTCAACATCACAATCCCTCTACAGGTGCTTTCTCTCTGTAAAACAGACATACACACTCACCCATACACATAATCTCTGTCTCACACACACACACACACACACACACACACACACACACACACACACACACACACACACACACACACACACACACACACAGCTGTCCCCACCCCTGTAGGTCCTATTCCACCTGCAGAGTGAGGCCTGCGAAGGGGAAGGCCTAATGCAGGTACCCTGCTCCTTCTATGGGGTTATCCCTGAGATTTAGACAGATTAAGGGCAAGAAACGAAAGAGAGAGAAAAAAGGTTTCGTAAGAGAAGTGCAGGAAACTGGGAGTAGAGGTCTTTTCAGGTCAGATACTACTGGCTGGCAGAGGGGATGAGTGATTCGTCTCCAGAGAAGAGGGAGAATGAAGCGAAAGAGAAAGAACACGAGAGCCACACATCTCATCGTCCTAGTGGGTGGGGACGATCAGTGATGCTGAGATGGAGCATGGGAGACATCGGACCATACGCCAACAGACGCAGACATTAGAAACAAGGGCTCATTGTATCCTTTTGGATGGCCCATGTACGAGAATAGCACTTACTTACTGCATTAGAACTACAAGAGGGCACGCATTCAATTTGATCATGAATCATTTTTACTGACAGCTAATCACTTGTTTCCACAGATGGACGTTTTTTAGTCCGAGGGCGCAGCCCTTTGGATGGAGTTGTGTGTGTCTACAGGGAGTAACACAGAACAGTTTATTTTACTCCATTAATACTCCAAGGGGTGAAACAGTAGGTTTTATTGTGCACCGGTGTTGCTGCACGACAGAGTAAGGCAGGTATAGGGGAGGTGAGACCTCCACTCTTTCAATCCCGCTAGACAGGCCTGTATGTTTCTTGGAGCGTACGCACTAACCACCATCCGCAATCATAACATGCTACCACTCTCCTGGTCGACTCTTTGTTTGAACAAGTCCAATGTGGTTGGTCCCGTACGTTTGCAGTGTTGGACACAAGTGGTGCTGGAATGGTTACGTGAAACAGAGAAATCAATGTCGGAGCTCAGGATGCCGCAACCTCTCTTTGCACACACCACTGAACATTTTCCAAAGGCTATAATATCCTCTTAGGGTGAATTAGAATTGCAAAGTGCAAGGAGATTTTTGTGAGAAATGTGAGTCATGAATCTCTCAATCAATAGTGTCTCCCAGAATCAAAGTGACTCAAGACCACCACCTGGTGGTCTGAGCTCCAACCTCTGTTACTAGTCTCTCTAGACCAGGGATGGGCAACTCCAGTCATCGGGGGCCAGAGAGAGGTCCCACTTTTCCCCCATCCCTAGAAAACACAGGTGATTAAACTAATTGCGTTCTAAACTGAAAATCACAATTAGTTGATTATTGGAGTCAGGTGTGTTAGCTAGGGCTGGGGCAAAAGTGACACCAATCAGGTCCCCGATGACTGGAGATACCCATCCCTGTTCTAGACAGACGGCTTTCCTCCCACAATGTACCAATGATCCATCTTAACACGTCTGGTAAGGAAAGGGAAAGGGGGATACCAAGTCAGTTGTACAACTGAATGCATTCAACTGAAATGTTTCTTCCGCATTTAACCCAACCCCTCTGAATCAGAGAGGTACGGTATGTATATAATGGTCAGTTTGGCATAGAGGAAAGGGTGGCGTTGGTACATCCAGCTTTTTTAAGTCACTGCCTTATACGCTTCTTGCCCTATCGTAAACATCCCCTGGACACATAGTAGCTGGTAAAATGGAGATCACAGAGGTTATTTTTAATGGGGGCATTTTTGCTAGTTTGCATGAACTACCTTCACTAAAACCACAGCAAAGGTGTTGCCTGCAAACGTTGGTTTTGATGTGTCTGCCTTGTGATTTGTTGGGAGGGTTGTCTGTCTGAAGAGGACCCTCCCGGAACAACCAAGAGAATCTGCCATTAATCCCAGACCTAGTACTGTTGCTGCGCTAGGGCTTGGATTTCGGAGACTGCTTTGTTAACTTCTTTGGCATACCATGTAATTTTTGGCAAGTCAAGTGTAAACTGAGTTTGAAGCTTGTAGTATTAAAGTATCCATATTAGGATATTCTCATGACCCCGAACCTCTTATTATTTTGGGGTTTGAACAAGGAGATCCTTGGTTTGAAGTTGAACAGTAGGATAACCATGACGGAGCTATTTCTCATAGGCCAGGAAGGCTTTCCTGGTTAGTAGGCCGACTTGGCTTCCAGCTTAATCTCCAGTTGTAATGTAATAACCAACGCAGAGAGGAATCAAAGAGAGATCAGACAGGTGTGAACTCTCCACCTCTCTCTCTGTAATCCCCTCCACCACTTCAGACAAGATGAGGCCTTCAGCTAATTCCGCCCCAACCCACACATGTGAAGCCAGGGGCTCAAGAAAACGAGAACAAATGCTAATAATGAGCCGTATTAGAGGAGAGAAAACAAAGGAAGAGATTAGAGGTTTTCTTTGAGGTAAAAAAATTATTTCCTTTCATCTCCTGGGGATTTTCTTAGGCCTACATGATGTAAAACCAGCCTGAAGTGGAAATGTGTTGATCTGGATGAGGGCAATTGAGAGAAAAGGCTGCAAAGCATTACAATACAGACTAAATTTGACTACAATAAATCATTAGAGCACTCAGTACAGTGGGTTACACAAAATGTAAATTGGATCATTTCGGTCATCGTTTAATTTCAAGTGTCTCTGTGCAGTAATCATTGGATTTAGCAGCATTTTTTTGTTTATGAATGCAAAAGACAGTCCATGATCTGTGCTTCATCTATGTCTTCAGGCAGGACTCTGTGAATCCAATGACCCATCATTTTGAGTCTGAGGAGGCTAGCGTGCCAAGGTAACGATGGTCCATGACATTAGGAAACACTTAAGTTCTGAAGGCAGGACGATACTGTACATCATTGGGGGATTTGTGGTTAGTATGTGAGGCACAATAATTTTGCTTGGAACCAATAGTGGTTATCTTATCGTCATGGCAACCCCTTTTGTGTTTGGGGGCCTCAGCAGATTTGGATCTCAGTGGTGGGTTTTTTATCTGGGGGGGGATTTTTGGATTCGAGCTGTGCTGGATGTAAGCTGAGATACGCAAATTATTAAGTGCCCAAGGACGTGGATGTGTGCACCGCTGCACTCAAATCGAGCGGTATAGTAGATCAATCTTCGGCTCTGTGCACCATTTTCTCTCCACTGGAGAGGTTGAGTTTCTCTGTGAGTAAGGTGAACCATGTTTGATTTACACTGGAATAATTGAACAGGAAGGCCTCCCACTCAAGGTGGTTGGAGGCTTTCACAGCCACTGTGTACATCATGGTGCTTCAGAGTCTGAGTAGATCTATGAAACGATTTGCGTTCTGGCTTTAAAAATGAATATGGGTGAACTCTGCTGCAGACACATTGTCACTGATACAGAAACAAGGCCTCTATCACCCGTTGAACCCACAGGCAGAGAGAGGAAAGAGAGGAGATGGAGCGAGTTTATCATGCCCGTTGTGAAGCCCTACTGACCGTGTAGTGTTATACTGTGATGTCTGTGTGTCCAGGTCCAGCTTTAGATCCACTGGGCCTCAGTGCTGGCTCTGACAGTAGCCAGCTGAGGAAACATAATATTTAAATCATTCATAATTAGCTCCTTCCCTTTACTAAATAACACGTGAAGACAAATGGGTTCCAAGAATTTTCTAAATGGAAACAGTTGGTTTGGAATGGGAGGCAGTGGCACATAGGCTTATATTGTAGTACTCCAACCCTCTTTGACGTTCTCGTTCATGTTCCCTCTTTCTCTTGCTCGCTCGCTCTCTCAAACGCAAATACACAGACTTCGGATACTTTCTTGTCTCTTTCCTTGATCTCCCTCCATTGTCACTATTTTACACATGCATTCTAAGGTTTTTCTCTATAATCTCTCTACTTAGATAAACATTCTCTGACATATTTACCCTGTACATTTCCATGTGTGTCTCTCTCTTTTTCATGCCCTTTGTGATTGGACTGAAAAAATGTAAATATTTATTACTTTGTACATTCTCCTCACAATACATATATAACATGACTGTACATATCAATACATACACCCAACAAGGAAATATTAATTCATCTTGCAAAGAAATAGAAAGTGTTTTTCAGTTGAATAAATATATACACAGCATTTCACATCCATCCATTTAAAGGCAAAATATAGTTAAACTCTATAAAAAAAATAATAATAATAATGCAAGTATTAGCCCAGCAGGATTGAAGAGGTGGATATTCAACTGATTGTCTTAAATGGAACTACTGTATTTTGAGCATTGATTGTTTGTGCATTTGGCCCCATGGCCACACAGAGAAATTACAGATTGCACCTTTAAAGACCCAAAATGGCTTTCCATTCCCACCCCTCCAGAGGTATGTATCAGTTTCACTCCCTGAGTCTCTGGCTCAGTGTTGAGGCCCTCAGCCCAGTTTCTCTAGGGCACTGTGGAGTATCTTCAGGTCGTCTCTCATCTGGCCTAGGGCATGCTGGATCTTACTGGGCTGGTCCAGAACCTCCAAGCTGCAGGTGAATGGGTTGTACCGGACAGAGATGGGCCGTTTGATGGACGACGAGTACCGCCTGCAGGTAGAACAATAAGGGTTTAAAACATTGGGTCCATATTTGCGAATAAGCAACCATGTCATTTTAAACAGTTTCTCTGGCACCAAATGCGTATCAGCCAATTCAAATCTGCGATTTACTTGCATGTGACAGAAGTCAATGAGTGTCGAATTTGGTCAACAAAAAAAAGAGTAGCTTATTTGCTACTGTTAGGGTTGCGAATGTTCAACTGAGATAGGAACAGTAGCACACCTGAACTTGGTTAAAATAATTGTTTAATTCTAAAGTTAATAAATGGCAAATACAATTTCCGTATATACGGGTTCAATGTTTCATCACGCAGGATAAGACAGAGAACTGATTTGTTTCTGACAAAGATAGTATATTATACTCGTGACAGAGATTAGTTCCCACTTCCGAGCCGGCCTGTCAGAGTAGAGACTGGGCGTGGTTTAGACTCACCCAGCCTATCGTTGGTGTTGGCACATAAGCTGGTCCCAGCCCCTTTGCGCTTTCTGGTGTCCTGTCGCTGTTGCTGTGTAGATTACGCTCCCTCACCCCAGAGACTGGGGTCAGACAGTTTTATAACATTGTCTGAGATATCTGCACCTGTATACAATGTCCACTGTTCTCGCTCAAGGCTAACTACAGCTTCCCAGCACTCTTATCTGAGCTAACTGTTACTTCCAGCACACACACACAGACACCCAGGCGCCCAGGCCAACAGTTAGCTAATATTCAATCACATTTAATACAGTTGCTAATCACGTTTGTTATAGTATTCAATCACATATGATACAGTTGCTAATATTCAATCACGTGTGTTATAGTATTACGCAGAACCTCACATATGTTCTTCGTGTGTATAGCTTATCTGTTATTGTCCATTGTACACCACAGTCAGCAGTCTCATGATTCACCCCCTCCTGTGTCTCTCTAAGATTAGCACAGTCTCGGTCACACAGTACAGCTTCACACTACTGATACATTTGTTGCATACACACACATATTTCAGGCTGTGGCCTCATGGTTAGACAGAGCACTGGTAAGAGTAGAGACTAATGGAAAATACAGGTTCACATGAGTCAGTAATTCAAACTTTAATGCATAAGAAGCCCTATTAGCTTATAGTTAGTTAAGCATGTCAAAAAACCTTATAAAACCCCACACTACTGAGGTTTATTTGATCAAATAGAAGAAGTTCCGTAACGCATAAATTGAGATAAGTAGGACTCGTGACATCCCGGTAACTTTTAGAAAAAACACTTTATATTGGAGTTGTTTCGAGATAGCTATACATATTCATGACATGAAGCTAGTAGCATAGCATCTCTCTCCATTGAATACAGGCGGTTGACGTCAACAATTCTCATCAAATATTCAAATAAAGATTACAATAATGAGATGTATCCACCAAACCACAAAAAGGATAGGAGGGAGCTAGACAGCCTGCCATGCTGCTTTCTGGACAAGTTTGGATGGGTCTCAATGCATTGCATTCGTAACACTTTCGCAATTTGCGGTAAAAGGTGACAGAGCTAGAGCGGTGTTTGTCTGACAATGAGACATCCCAAAAATCGTCTTCTAAGGGGTTAAATAAAATGTTTTTGATACTTCAAGGGGTCTTCAGATTCAAAATCAAATAGCAAAATGACCTTAAAACAATTCCATATACAGTTGAAGTCGGAAGTTTACATACACCTTATCCAAGTACATTTAAACTCAGTTTTTCACAATTCCTGACATTTAATCCTAATAAAAATTCCCTGTCTTAGGTCAGTTAGGATCACCACTTTATTTTAAGAATGTGAAATGTCAGAACAATAGTAGAGAGAATTATTTATTTCAGCTTTTATTTCTTTCATCACATTCCCAGTGGGTCAGAAGTTTACATACACTCAGTTAGTATTTGGTAAAATTTCCTTTAAATTGTTTAACTTGGGTCAAATGTTTCGGGTAGCCTTACACAAGCTTCCCACAATAAGTTGGGTGAATTTTGGCCCATTCTGCCTGACAGAGCTTGTGTAACTGAGTCAGGTTTGTAGGCCTCCTTGCTTGCACACACTTTTTCAGTTCTGCCCACACATTTTCTATAGGATTGAGGTCAGGGCTTTGTGATGGCCACTCCAATACCTTGACTTTGTTGTCCTTAAGCCATTTTGCCACAACTTTGGAAGTATTCTTGGTGTCATTGTTCATTTGGAAGACCCATTTGCAACCAAGCTTTAACTTCCTGACTGATGTCTTGAGATGTTGCTTCAATATATCCACATAATTGTCCTTCCTCATGATGCCATCTATTTTGTGAAGTGCACCAGTCCCTCCTGCAGCAAAGCACCCCCACAACATGATGCTGCCACTCCCGTGCTTTACGGTTGGGACAGTGTTCTCCGGCTTGCAAGCCTCCCCCTTTTTCCTCCAAACATAACACTGGTCATTATGGCCAAACAGTTCTATTTTTGTTTCATCAGACCAGAGGTAATTTCTCCAAAAAGTATGATCTTTGTCCCCATGTGCAGTTGCAAACCGTAGTCTGGCTTTTTTATAGCGGTTTTGGAGCAGTGACTTCTTCCTTGCCGAGCGGCCTTTCAGGTTATGTCGATATAGGACTCGTTTTACTGTGGATATAGATACTTTTGTACCTGTTTCCTCCAGCATCTTCACAAGGTCCTTTGCTGTTGTTCTGGGATTGATTTGCACTTTTCGCACCAAAGTACGTTCATCTCTAGGAGACAGAACGCGTCTCCTTCCTGAGCGGTATGATGGCTGCGTGGTCCCATGGTGTTTATACTTGCGTACTATTGTTTGTACAGATGAACGTGATACCTTCAGGAGTTTGGAAATTGCTCCCAAGGATGAACCAGACTTGTGAGGGTCGACAACTTTTTTTCTGAGGTCTTGGCTAATTTCTTTTTATTTTCCCATGATGTCAAGCAAAGAGGCACTGAGTTTGAAGGTAGGTCTTGAATTACATCCACAGGTACACCTCCAATTGACTCAAATGATGTCAATTAGCCTATCAGAAGCTTCTAAAGCCACGAAATAATTTTCTGGGATTTCCCAAGCTGTTTTGAGGCAGTCAACTTAGTGTATGTAAACTTCTGACCCACTGGAATTGTGATACAGTGAATTATAAGTGAAATAATCTGTCTGTAAAAAATTACTTGTGTCATGCACAAAGTAGATGTCCTAACCGACTTGCCAAAACTATAGTTTGTTAACAAGAAATTTGTGGAGTGGTTGAAAAACGAGTTTTAAAGACTCCAACATAATTGTATGTAAATCAAAAAGAAAAGAGGACCAAGGCACTCTTCATATAATTAATTAAAATGCCTTTATTAGTATGGCATGTTCAATAGAAACAAAGTTTTAAAAATCCGACGCGTTTCAGCTGCATGGTCAGGGAGTACAAAAACATTATACAATGTCCTTTTTTGAACAGCTTTTCCAATTAGCCCTAATTAGAAGAGGGAGTGGTTACAAAATTGATTGGACACACCTAGTAAGCAATACTATACACATTAAAAAGTGAAATACTGTAGCTATGTTATCATAAAAATACAATTCCAAGCTCGAAGTATCAGGACACTTAGAAAGGTAGTTCTAACCTTAAATATGACTGGGAGAAGTGTCAAGAATAAGAAAGAAATATATTCCATAGTACACTAGAACACAGCAAAACATGAACAACAAGTCTAAACATAGCTGAGTGCAATTGAGCAAAATGTCCACTAGATAACAGCAAATGGACCTATCACAACCCTACAGGAAGGATGAGAAATCCATATCTTCATTTAAATCAGGGTATTTAGTGGCCTGTAGTTTGTAAATCCAAAAACTTTCCCTTTGGTTTAACTGTTTAAGACGGTCCCCTTTTCTAATAGAGGCCGGAATATGATCAATACCCATAGCTTGTAGGGAGGCAGGGTTGCCATGGTGTAAGGACTTATAGTGCCTTGCCATGGGGTAGTCTTCATTGCCTACCCGTATGGCGTACTTGTGTTCCGCTAAGCGGTCTTGAAGGCGTGTCTTTGTCCGTCCAATGTAGAACACCTTGCACTGTGGACATTCCAATCTATAGATGACATGAGTGGTTTTGCAGTTAATTAAATGCTTGACGTAATACTCCATTTTGGAAGCTGTGTCAACAAAATACTTCTTCTGTGCAATATTTCTGCAATGGTTACATTTAAAAGAGCCCTTGGGTTTGTGGTCAAGCCAAGTTTTTTGAGAGTCACCCGGAAGATAACTGTGGACTAATTTGTCATTTAGGGTAGGATATCTCTTAAAGCTTATGACTGGTGGCTCAGGAAAGACTTGGCGTAATAGCGTATCACTTTGGATGATTCCCCAATTATTTTGAATGATTCTTTTAATGTTCTCTGCTTCAGTGCTGTATTTTGTAACAAAATACACTCTCTGATGTATCACGAGGCACTCACCTTCGCAACAAGTTCTCTCTGTCAAGTAATCCAGCCCTTATACCTGCATCTTTCAGGACCTGAACGCTGTAGCCCCGATTCAAGAAGCGATTCTCCAATTCAGCAGATTTGACACTGTAGTCTGTTTCCTGATCACAAATTCTGCAGACTCTTTGGAATTGGCCATATGGAATATTCTCTTTTAGCCTTTTGGGGTGAAAGCTGTCTGCCCTCAGAATGGTATTCCCATATAGGCATTTTAATTAATTATATGAAGAGTGCCTTGGTCCTCTTTTCTTTTTGATGACCAATTTACCCCTTTTACCAAAGAGCACCTTCTGTCTACCAAATTTACTATTGTGTTCCTTAGTAGCGCTTCACTTCCTCCTCTTTCTACTAGATAAGTGTATGTAAACTTCCGACTTTAGCTTAGTAGTACATCCTCCCCCGATTTAAAACTCTTATTGGTTCAATTTAAATGTTGGCAAGTATGGACTCCAAGTGTCTCCTCACGTCATCTCATCTCTCTCATAATGATGTGTTAGCTAACACACCTGACTCCAATAATCAACTAACCATGATCTTCAGATCAGAATGCAATTTGTTGACTCAGCTGTTTGTGCTTGGGATGGGGTAAAAGTGTGACACCAGTCCGGCCCCCGAGGACTGAAGTTGCCCATCCCTGCTCTATGTCCATCCATACTCTGCTCATTCAGATTACCTTAAAATATTACAAAACGTAATATACTAATTACGAGTAACTCCTAAACAGCTGTCTTCAATCTGATTTGCTTCTGTGTCCTCACTCAGATCCCCTGAGGTTCCCACTGGCTTCTCTCCAAAACCCCTGCAGCACCGCGTCCAGGAGCGGCAAGATCAACTCAAACCCAAGGTATACGCCACATGTAAAACATTTCCTGTGACGTACTGAAGTGCTCACATATAGACATACACCACTTGTATGCATTTATGTACCTCATCTTAATCTTGGCATCCTCAAAGCTATCTGAGACAAAGTAGACAGGTTGGAAAGTCTGGTCCTGGTAAGGCTGGATTGCTGTCTCCTCTGGGTTGAATGGCTTCTACTCAGGTTCGTTAGAGAGAGCATACTGAAAGATGGAGATATGTGATTAGTTATCGTTTTAGACTCCTTCAGAAATGATTAGCGGCATGTTATATGAAAACAGATAATAAATTAGGAATTAGTCCCATCTATCAGTACAATTCTACAGAGTACCAATGTCAAATACTACTCACAATGAGTTCTCCATATGAGGACAGGAGGCCGGCACCGTATGCCTTCACAGTTCCATTCTGCTTACACAGTCCAAACTCCACCGTGAACCAGTACAACTGTCGGAGGAATGACAACAAGTGATGAGGAAATGATAAGGCTCCATTTCACACATTAGTCAAATTATCAGATTGGTCAGTATTTTATATTTCCACTAGATGGCAGCAAAGATCCATTATTTGCAGTCCAACACCCAACCTTAATGCAGTATCTAATGTTTTACCTCTGATTGGTAACTGCTTATTTTGAAATGAAAGCTCAAAGGTCAGCTCTTACAGTTGAGAGTCTCTCAATATCCTCGTCTGACGCTCCCAGTGAGGCAAGGCCAATTTCCTGCAAGTGACAAACAATTGTAAGTGTTGCGCACTGATAGGACAATTAATGTATTATTATAATTGATATATTATTACTCCCAAGCATCATATGAACCATATTATAAGTTTAAATGTTTTTACCTGGGAAAACTGGGCAAATTCTTTGTCTGCAAGCATAGGAATATGGCCGAGTAACTCGTGACAGCAATCTCTGAGAGAAGGAAGCGCAAAAGCAGTGACTACATGACGCACATGAATATGTCCATTGATTAGACTGATTATCATGATACACATGAATCATACATATGTTATTTATGATCAGTTTAGTAAACTTGTTTTTATGACACACAATATTTCGAGTGATTCTACTATGTCAATAACACCAATTGACGTACGGCTCCGGGGAGTGCATGGCGGATGTACTGGGTACTGGGTACACTGGAACACTCTGAAGGCCAGGCTAGCTAGGAAGTCTCTGGTGGAGAGTAGCCCTGCCACCGGACGCAGCTGGAAGCCTGTCTTCTCTGGACAAATAAGAACACATAGCAAGGTACCACTGTCAGACACATATTCACCAGTGGCATGGATGCTGATGTTCATACATGGTGTTTCTGCAATACGAGAACAATCCCTAATGTTGTTATTACTGTTGTAAGCAATCTACATGAAAATTAAGAGGCACAATCAATCCATAAAGGTGCGCACTGCGCACAGTCATCGACCAGAATTGGTCATTCAATGGAAAGTCGTGGGCATGCAGGATTTGCCTCTGTCGGTGTTTATTCTATTCCTTGAAGCTGGGCATAGTGCTGCTATTGCTCTGTCCCTCAGGCAGAGATAGACTGCTGGGCCTCACCTTTGAGGAAGGCAGAGACCTCCCGGAGCTGGGGGATATTGTCCTCCGTAGCCACACTCCCTCTCCAGCTGCTGCAGCCCACCCAGGAACTGTCTGCATGCCAGGTCAGGGTAGATGGTCCTCAGGGTCCGGTACACCTCCCTCCTGTTAAATCACAGCAGCAGCAGAGTCATTAGAACACTGTCATTCCAACTCAACTGTAGATTATTATCATTATGAAAGAAGTCTAGTATTATGGTATGATGTCCATCTCCAGTATACTATACATCAGCTGTTATTCTCACCATGTGGCCACCTCCTCTGGTGTGTACTCCACTCTGGGTAATGGTTCCCCCTTGTGGAACAGGGATGGATGCATCAATACGTCAGTCATTCCTTTACGAATGCATTTCTACAATGTCATGCCTTTGGTCCAATGATGCAGTGCTGGCACCTAAGAGCGACTGACTACATGGGAATAACTTTTTTGAAATATGAAAATGATGGGATCAATTTACTGTTTGTAATTCGCTGCAAGTTCAGCAATGAAGCACCTTCTTTTTCTGTATTCTGGATCACTGAATCCCTGTACAAGGAATCATAACATTTAGTTAGCCATGACATTTTTAGTTTGTTATCCTTTTTGATAGTTGAGTATTATTGCTAACAATTCAATGAATTATACAAGTATTGTATCAATGCCATATAAATGGTAGCCTAGCAATATTGCTAAGGTAAACACTAACTGGATGATCCTGGTCCATATCTGGGTCATATTTCGTTATCAACAGGTTGCATTTATCCAGATCTCTGATATTTCTGGGGAACCAGGGAACTGAAACAGGAAAATATGGCAGAGCATAATTATTTCACACAATTTAAATGATTAGTTATTGTATTCTAAACGATCATTTAAAAAAAAAATAAGAAAAACGTTACTATTATTAGAAACGTATGATTATTATTTCATTGAAATGTTAGAACCTTTTCCCTCTGGGATGGTGCGTACGTCGTCGGCGACTCTCTTGAGTGAGTTGATGAAGGTGTCTGTGTCAGAGATGTGCACTTCACACCTCATAAAGAACTCCAGATCATCACAGCCACTGTTCTTAGACTTCCTCCCTGGTCGGCTCTCAATATGCAGAAGCTTGGCTTCAAACGTCTGAATGCATGGTAAAGACATACATATCATATTTAAGCAAACACATGTATATTTTATCAAATTGATTCGATGCGGTAGACCTGATTTATTGAAGCTCCATCTGCAACTCATATCTAATGATGAACATGCTTTCCTTACCTCAAAGACTTTGCCAGTTTTAAAGAACCCTGCATTCTTCTCATGGCTGACTGCGAAAAGAATGTTCAGTGTCACGGTTCCTTCCTTTTCCTCAAACAAAGTTTCACCGCCCCGCGATGGGCCAGGGGAAGAGGAACCGCTGGCACGCTCTTTCCGGGCATCTTCGATCAGACTTCGCTTTCTGCCGACGAACGGAATGTTTTGCACAACACTCTCCGTCTTCATTGAACTTCTGGCGATTTGTCGTAGACTGTCTTAAAAATAATATTGCAGAGTTGTATTGATTTGTTTGATCGAATAGTCTATATAGACCTATTCCCGGATACTAAGACTCCGAGGCACAGCTGTGTCTGAAGCTGTGCTATCAGCAGGGAGACAGGTTTATATCCCAGTGCCAGACAATTCTTTATGGAAATGAGTTACGCAAATGCACACGTCTGAGTTTTAGGTGTTATGCGTCATAACAGCCAATCCCCTTTTAATGGAATAAAAAATAGTTGATGAAAGCACGTATAGGCCTAATATATTGCGAAATAAAACGTTTTGTAGCCTACAAAATAAGATTATGAATACTGAGTTTTACTTACATTTATCCTAGGCTATATATTTGTATTTCCATTGATTTGTAACAGGTGCAACAAGTCATTGTGCAAACATTTCTTTTCCCCTGACTTGGGATGCTCTCCAAGGTGCTGAAACGCACTTTGGCAGACTAACACAAAATATGTTCTCACAACCAATTACAGCCTAATAATAATAATAAAACATATATAATCATAACAATAATTATTTTGAGAATTGATCTGAAATAACATTTTTAGCATACATTTATTTGTCAAGTTAATAATAACACATGTTCATGCATATTATACAAACAAATGTGATAGTAAAGAATGAAAAAACAGTCGATCATTTGGATTCATCAGAATTCAGGATATAATCAAACACATTCTCTAATAACGTGCTGGACATAAACATTGTATTTCGTTATTGTGTTATATAGGCCTAGCTATTTATAGCATAATGCAAGGATTTATTTTTGCCATTTGCGATTTAACCAATATAGATAGAATACTCAAGTGCGAATTAAATCGTCGTCAAAGCCTGAGCTAATAGTTCTGGAACAGCACTATTCCAATGTAATCCTTCTCAGCTGGTTACAGAAAATGACATCGGTTAACCTATCAATACTGTAGTGGCGGTGTTGGATTTCTAGAACATACTGAAAAAGGTATGATAAAAGAATACTTATTTTAAAGTTAATACTTGTTTTATGTAACTTCATATTTACAATGACTGACAAATTTTCCGATGTGCCATTTTCATTGGCTAGTAGTATGCCTCTGTGTGATTCATTGAGAGAGTGCCACTTTAATAATGACTACTACAATTAAAATGTTCTACTTCAAATGACTAGCGTCTGGGTTGCAGTAGTTATTTCTGAATTTATTTAAAGATGAAGCAGAATGCAGTAGATGTTATAATGGACAAGCACACAGATTATAAGTAGAAAGAGTATAATGGAAATCTACAAGATTGATGAAATGCATTGAGATTCTATCATTGCGCACATCAGTATTGAAGGAGGTCTCCAAAGTGGTCTCCTTACTCCATCTTCCGCAGGGCATTGCACAAGATCCCAATTTCCCCTAAAATAAAAGCAACATGATCAAATTAGGTAGTTCATGTGTAGAAGATTAAGAAACATTCAATTCCAGTAGGATTTGGACATTCATACAGATATTGTCTTTAATTCAATTAAACTATGTTTTCAATTTGTAAAAGGCAAGACAAAAATATATCCTAGTGTGGTCTTCTGTAGCTCAGTTGGTAGAGCATGGTGCTTGCAATGCCAGAGTACTGGGTTTGATTCCCAGGACCACCCGTATGTAAAATGTATGACTGTAAGCCGCTTTGGATAAAAGTGTATGCTAAATAGCATATATTACATACAGTGTATATAAATTACAATTGGTAGAAAATCTCATTTGAATAGTAATAGTTCTAATAGTACTTGATGTTGGTATTTGCATAAGGGGTTATTGAGAAGTTAGTTTTATGAGGACTCTATAGAAATGTCACACACCACTGATGTTGTCAGCCAGGTTTCTCAGCTGCTGGGTGTTATCCAAGACTTCAATGCTTTGGGTGTACGCATTGTAGCGCACTGAGAAAGGCCTGGGGATGGTGTCGGCAAATTTCCTGTATAAAAAGTCATAACATAGGACATTCAGTTGAAAATGTGAATGTATATATTACGATATAAAGATCCAGAGAGTTCCGATGCAAATACAGTGAATGAATGTGACATAATAAACGTTTAATTATGTACAGATGTTAAATATTACCTGACTCTCTCTTTAGCGTCGTCAAAGCTCTCTGCAACAAAGTAAATGGGCTGGAACTCAGTGATTGGGTACTTCTGGAGGCTGGTCTTTGCAGGGTCAAATGGTTGAATCTTGGGCTTGTCTGTCAAACAGTACTGTAAAACAATTCAAAACAGTCAAATGTTATTCCAGAGTTTGACAATCCCCACTTATGGGAGATGTACCACTGTCATGAATCAATCTACAGTGAGCAGAATCCAGGTTACAGGTCACGGACCACAAGCAGTGTGCAATTCCTCAATGATATTCTGTGTCCCGTGAGCCTCGGTAGCAGTAAACAGGAAGTGTAGTGTGAATGGCGTCCTGCTGTGATATGTCTCAGCTAACTGCTCATCCTCTGATGACAACGTCTTATGTAACTGGTGACTTAAGATATGAATTCTGTCTCTGCCCCCTACTTCTCCAGTGAACCACTAACCCACTCCTCACCAGTTTCCCCCAGTGACACATTTAGCCTGAGCCCTGTGTGGACCACTAACAAACTGATTGACAGCTGAATTAGTGGAAACCAAGATTGGTATCAGGGCAGGTCTGACGGTTTTGACTAGTAGAAGTTACTTTTCGTAGCAGGTTAGGAGAACTTACCTGGCAGGTTTGGAAAATTAGGTTAAGATTAGGGTTAGCTAAAATGCTAAAACTGTTCCCGACGTGACTCGAACATATCTAGCTACAACCAGGTCTGCCCTGAGAACAGTCTGTTTCCACTAATGCGATGCTGCTGACTGACAGCCCACTGGGCTACATCATAGGGATTTGTCTATATTAGAACTGCAGGAAGGAGGCCTGCGCACGTGGGCATTAAACAGGTCATGAAAGACACCCTCGTAAAAATAGCCACATGGCTAAATGAATTGTTCCACTGTGGCTGCTTCTAGCATCCATTTCTCATTGTAAGTCGCTTTGGAAGCTGTAAATGTAATGTAAATACCTGCAGCTCTCCAAATGATGAGAGAAGCCCAGCTCCATAGGCCTTGATCTCAGAGCCCTGCTTGCACAGGCCAAACTCCACTGTGAACCAATAGACCTGTGGACAGACAGACACAAGGGCTCGTCACATATTCAAAATGGTTTTGTATTCCTCTGGTATCAGGAGTCGGCTGTAGTTGATGTTGTGAGACGTCTGAGATACTTACAGTAGCAAGCCTCTCAATGTACTCGTCGGGGGCACCCAGGGAAGCCAGACCGATTTCCTGTTCAGAACAGCGTCAAATAAATCATGTTATTGTCTATTTGCATCAGGATATTGTGCTGTAACACAGATGAAAGCGTTCTACAGGAGCAAAACCAATATTAGAGAAAGACTGGCACATTCAGTACAGTTGCATGGCATTCTTCTCAATCCTCCTCAACATTATGACTAGCATGACTGTTTTTGAAGCTGATCTTTAAAATGGTGCCCTTTTTCACGCCAACAATGGATAGTTCTCTTAAGTTATGATACCAGCAGTGGTTAAAGAACGTTCATGTCCTCTTGTGTTCTTTACCTGTGAGAATTGGGCAAAGGTGGGGTCAGCAAACAGAGGAACATGGCCCAGGAGTTCATGGCAGATATCCCTGTGGAGAGATGTAAGTCAATGACTGTAGAACATATTCAACTATGTACAACTGGTCCCAAGGTGGGATGTGACACCTATATAAAGGCATGGACACACCGGTGGCATTTGCCGGCCGAAAGTACTTAACAGGGTGCCGGCTGTAATTTGCAAACCGAGTACAAACCGATTCTACATGTAGAAAATGACGGAAATCGGACGGGCCCTAAAACATACAATGGCGAACGAGCGAGTCATTGATGTTTTTTCTCCTTAAAATGATGAGGGTGACACTCACGGCTCAGGTGTGTACATGGGCTTGGATTGGTGACGAATGTACTGTGTAGAGTGGAAGACTCGGAAGGCCAGACCAGCCAGGAAATCCCGAGAGGAGAGCAGGCCAGCCACTGGGCGCAGCCGAAAACCTGTGCACGCTAAAACCGAGAGGAGGGGAAGGTACCATGTCAGTGTATGTGGGACGCTGATAGAAGCAGAGGAAGTGCGGCACTTAGGCACGATCTGTTGTCTTACACTGCAGGTAGCGTGAGATGTCCTCCAGCTGGGGGATGTTGTCCTGCCTGTAGCCGCAGTACTGCTCCAGCAGGGGGAACACACGGTTGTGCTCGCGGCAGGCGTGCGTGGGGTACAGAGTCTTCAGCTCATTGAACACTGTGCTCCATGTGGCCTTCTCCTCCGCTGTGTACTCCACCTTGGGAATGACCTGGCCACTGAAACAGAGAGACACACTGTTGTTAACAGACACTTGTGTATAATATGTTCTTCTGTACACACACACAGTCCCTATTTGTTGAGGGAGGACTAGGAGGATAGATGGGTGGGGGGGATCAGTTAGTGGATTCACTTCATTATTCTGCCAAGGTCCCACTGCTATGTAAATGTGAGCTTCCTGTGAGGGCATTTTCATTGGGGCTGGCGCTCTTTGTAGTTCCTGGGAATAATGAAGTCTCAATTATGCGAACAAAGCTAGAGGCTTCAAATCCACCACTGTCCCCTCTGTAATTTGTCCCCTTTTGTTTGTGGTAATTTTCAATAAAAGGCAAAGCGGGGAATGAAATGAGGCTGGAGGAGAGAGCCATAGATCACTTCCAGTAGGTTCTAGAAGCTCTCTTCACCTCTGCTGTTGTGTAAAAGAGAGGGACCCAAGAGAAAAATTATTCTAGTCTGGATTGATAGTTACTGTCTGTAGTTGTAGGCAATGTCGGCAAACTCCTTCCTCCTGGTTCTGTACACTGGGTCTGTGAAGCCCTGGAGTGAAAGACCGAAGTAATCAATGTTAGACCTTATTTATGGTCACTGCCTGGCCCTGTATATAATGTGTAAATCCTCAGCTAGGACTACTTGGACTTTGACAGCATCATACTCTCCCACTCTGCTGAGAGCCCTGGCTGGAAACACATATTCAAATGAGGCCTTTGTAGAATGTATGCTGCTAATGAGGAATACATTTCACTTTAAAGGCGGTGGCAAAAGAGAGCAATTATCTATAATTATAGGGGCTCAATTAAAGCAATGACATCAATTTGGGGCCCTAGAGAGTTTCCATTAGAATAGATAACGGAGTGGGGACTGTCATCACGATTTGAATCTTTCATAAAACACACGTGTGGGTGCACATGTATACACACACGTACCTACGCATGTACACACACCCACATAAATCAAATTAAATTGTAATCGTCACATGCTTCGTATAACAACAGGTGTGGACTAACAGTGAAATGTTAACTTACTGGCCCTTCCCAACAATGCAGACACGCATACAATACAAAGCAGACAGCCAGTACACAGTGTGTAGGATGTAAGCAGACAGTAATGATTGGTGGATCCTTACAGGGTGATCAGAATCCAGCTCAGATCCGTAGCTCAGAATCTGGTTGGCAAAGCGATCCAAGTCCTGGATGTCATTGGGGAACCATGGAACTGTAGGACGGGGGAAGCTCCTCATTACCCAGTTCAGGTGAATGTGACAAATAGATATATACACATGGCCAAAACAGACCAGAGTAAAACCAGTCGAAACAGTGGTGCATAACTTCTTGAGATGTAGAAAACTACAATTTAGTCATATTTACAATTGTCTGTAGTATATCTGCCTTGTGTTCAATGTCCAATTCCAAAATGTAAATTGATTGAAACAAGTGAAGCCCAAATGAATATTGATGTGGATGGCTTTGTGGGGGTTTTGCCTGCAGGGTGCGTTTGTATTGGGATAGAACACTATCCAGTAACCATGTTGACAGTGAACAGAGCAGCAGAGGAGGTCACCCATTGGCTCATTTATGACAGTTAGAAGTACTGGACATCAACCATTAATCTAAATCGAGGCCGTGTGGTCCAGCCTGAGGCTAGGGGAACAATGGGACCCCACCAGACTCCTCTCAAAACAGCCTGTCTCCATCTCAGACCATAAATATCTCTAATATCCTCCAATGACACATTAACCTGTCCCCCTGTCCAGTAGACCATAGGGCTAGACAGAGGGGGCTGAGGACAAGGGCGGCTGGCTTGGTGGTGGCCCTGTCTATCTCCGCCTGTCTGTCTGTCCGGGATGAGCGATGACCCTGTTAGGGTTTCCCTCCTCTGGGTCTGTGATAGAGGCAGTCTGTTCTGTGACAGTCGGTGACACTGGGCTCCTCTGTTTGCAGCCAGGCCAGTTGGTACCCAGTAACTAAACTAATGTCATTGTGGAAACAACTAATAAAGGAGGCTGGATGTGAGGGACAGGCCATCCGTCTCCGCGGCGACGCTCATCACATCATTAGACAGTCTGGCTGGTGGCCTGCTAATGCGCCACCCAGAGTTCAGATCATGTGACACACACACAGGCTTTGTCTACTTCCCCCTTCTCCCTCCTAGACACAAATATATCATCATATAATTATTGTTATGTACACTTAAAATAATGATTTAATAGTCATGATTTTAATCAGTCATGGTTTTTAATACTTTCAGTCATGGTTTGTAATATGTTATATGCATATCTAGATTGATTATTCATTGATAATATATATACACACACTCATACACACCAGGATTAGGGGGAATTCCATTTAAACTCTAGTCAATTCAAAAAGTAATTCTGTATTCCAATTCCAAATTTTCCTTATTAAAAAGTGTTGACGAGGATTGGAATTAACCCCAACCCTGATACACACACCTGTGTCCTTCTGTTTGTTGCGTGAGAGCTCGTGCACGTGGCCACTGATCTCGGTGCGCAGGCCATCGATGACCTCATCCAGGGACTTGGAGTAGCTGGTGTCCACGCTGATGAAGAACTCAAACTCCTGGTTGTTCAGTCGTGACGGGCGAGACTCGATGTGCATCAGGTTGATGCCCTTCTCCTGTTGAGTCAGAGACAGAGGAGAAGCCATGTAGCTCTGTAAATCCTGTGTGACAGCTAAGTGGTTCAATCCTGCTATTAGATCTTGTACATTTTGTTTTTGTGTTTTTGTATCTTTAACTTTAAAAGCATTATTGTGTTATTGAAATATTATTGACAATAAAAGTTAGGTTACGTTTTTGAAAAACTACTTTAATTAAAAACCTGTGATTCAACTCATGACGATCCAGCACTGGAAATACTGTATGTGGACTTAGCATACCGCAAGAGGGCGCCAAGTGCACATCCAAACAGTGGTCATTTGACAGGCTTTGTGGAGTCAACCATGCCCTTAGGACAGGACAGCACAGCACTAAACAATCACCCAGCTAATGCACTGTGGGCTGGGTGTTATAGAACCGACTAGAGCCAGGACGTGGGCTGTGGTAGCATTGAAAGGGCTTGCACAACAACATGCAGCATTTTTATCAATGCCATCACATCTTTGAAATCATTCTGTCAACTTTTTGCATTTTATAAAATTGCCACTTAATACCAGAGAATATTTTCCAGATTATGTTCATTTTGGATGGGATTTGATGTGTGCATATACATATCTATGCATTTCAATATCAACTGTACATCTCAATATCAATTGTAGTTTTTGGCCCATCCGGAGAAACATGCAAGTAGTTTAGAGTAGAACAATCTCTTACTGCCATAGGCCCAGTAGAGAGGCGGGGTCAGGTGGCACACAGTCCCATTCCCCCTCACTCTCCTCTCTCTTCCCCCCTCACTCTCGTCCCTCGTCCCCCCCTCTCTCCATCTCCATCTGGATCCCATTATTCAGACTTGCGCTCTATGGAAACCATATGGATCTGCTGTTGTTTCAACATCCAACAGCACTTAGTTACAAAACAATGCTCCACACCCCTCTCCCCCCATGGCTGGCCTGGCATCGCTCTGCATACTTTACATCTGATGTGCCGTTATTGACTCCTTGTGGTGTCAGTGAGTTTGTTTGCCCTGTTTGTTAGGTCTCTGTCTGTGTGTTTTAATTTAGGCAGATAGTTTAGTGTTTCCTTTGTTGTTGACAGGAGATCAGTACTGCAGTGTTATTCTAATATTCATCTTTATTTCATTTTTTTATTTTTAAAATAAATGTTTAAAACATACAATATACTTGCAGTGAAACCGCTCAACAACTACATCACATTAGTTATCTAACAGACTCCCATCCAGAGCGACACACAGAAGCAACCAGGGTCAACGCCCTGCTCAAGGGCACGTTGACAGATCTCCCACAAGGTCAAAAAACGGGGACCTGAACCAGCGACCCAACAGCTACCGGCCCAAGCTCCCAACTGCCAGCCCTCCAAGGCCCCTCAACCATCCGAGACCCCCCCACAGCCCCCCCCCCAAAATAGATAAATAACGAAAATCTATTTCCCACCCCCAAGAACCCCCTAATATTAATCTTACAGGGAGCCTGACCAGGCTTATCTAGGGCAATATATGCCCCCCCCCCAGTTTATATGGTCCCAGGGCATATATGTGCCGTTTGGATAGATTTGTGTACTTCCTAGGGATGTCCCTATGCTCCTGGTGACTTTTGAAGTGGAATGAATGTCTACCACAAGGCCTTGTGTGAGTGACATTAACCCTACCCGTGCCCTGGCTGCGCTAAGGCCTTGGTCCGGTCATGACAAGCTCACTGATGCTAGGAATTGACTCCTCACATGGCATCCAACCCACATCACATGGGCTGGAGTTTCAGAGGGATAAACAGGGAGTTACTGAGATGTAGCTGGGGACTAGAACTGCATAGGAGGACTTCTTGACTCCAAATTAATACTGTAAATGTACATGGGTATAAATGATGCTGATTATGCAGCTGGTGATATGGATATACGGAGCCAATGTAAACGTTTCCTTTGTATTCAGTCCTTCCTACTTGAGCTGTCATTTTCAGTTTCTCACATTCAAATTATGATGGTTTCTACTTGGATGCCTTCGATGATTCACTCCACATACATGAATAAAGCCATATGGGAACATTGTATTCCTAAACCATCCATATGATCCTGTCCTCCCACTGATGACTGAGAGGTGCCCTACGGGGGGGTGCCAACTGATGTTGCTGAGTACAGTGGAGCCTGGTCAGTCCTGGGGAGAGGGAGGGCTGTGTTGATGGTTTTCAGGGTAACATGGCCTGTTTTTATAGAAAAGGAGGGTGTGGATGCTGGGAAGTGATTGGACTAAAACTGGGTCTGATGGTGGGGAGGTTTGGGGTTTTACAGGGAGATGGGGGTGGAGTAGGGGGTGGATCTGGGGAATGAGAGCTCATAGGTCCAGAGGAGCTTCTCATGTTTACAACTGCATTTGGAGTACAGCACGTGGAAGATACTTATTGATCTCCACAAACACTCATTAAGATTTCTTGTTTTACTTTGTGTTTTACTCCATTTTTTATCTGTAGTGGAGAGATTATTTACATTCAGCATCACTACATCAAGGGAAATATAGTATTCTTTCTAACAAAGATATCTACATATTTCAGGATAGTGTATCCCTGGAAATAATCAGAATTCATAACAGTTTTGAAAACATAGCTTGCCCCCTATAAAAGCGGTCTCTTGGCACAACTTACCCCAGGTAAATTGAGAATAGGGACAGGGTAGGTTGAGAATAGGGACAGGGTGGGTTGAGAATAGGGACAGGGTCATTTGAGAATAGGGACAGGGTGAGTTGAGAATAGGGACATGGTAAGTTGAGTGACGGTGTCCTGTGACAGTGGGTGATGGGGGTGGAAGGTCAAAGTTGAATTCATGGAATGGGGATGTGGTATATTGTATATTTAACTGTATGCCTACATTCAGATATAGATCTCTCTGTTCAATATCACTAACCCTTCCATTTCTTGACCAGTTGTCTGGGACAGGGATGTTGTTTCCATGTACCAATTCGTGGGCAAGTTCTTTTGAGGCTACTAAGCCCATGAAACTGGTCTGCAAGCTCAGCCTCCATGTCATCAGATAAGACCTCGTGCTACTCTGTCATAGCCTCTCTCTCACAAAGGTACACGTTAGTTTTCTTTTTTGTCAATGTACCTCTTCAGTGTAATTCAGTCTATTTTTTTCATCCATTACTGCTGATCGAATGGACTTCTTCCCCTCTCTCACTCCCTTGGCTGCTCTCTCAAGAACCTCAGGGGGGGCTAGACCCCTGCTTGTTTTACATTTGTATACACGGGACATGATGATGTCTGCTCTGTAACAAGACAAATGCTATATCTTGAGTTCATATGCATGACACATTGCAGGCATAATATGCATAAAACTGACCAAAATGAATCATTTGTATGGAGTATGGTAGCCATAGGCTCTACTTACCCCATGTCCATTTTCTCAACTTACTCCAAGGCAAACATTTTGACTATATTAGCCAACATAGCTACAAGGAAGAACTTTCAAGCTAGGTTTAGGATGTCATATGAAGCTTATAGAGACCCCAACTGATGTATAAAACATCTACTTTTGTTAAGATACAAGCATCATGAAATGTAGTAACACACTAAATGAACTACTTTAGTTCTGTTTTTTGGACCTAACTTACCACTTTTTCCATGTGGTTTCTTCCTTCACAGACTCCATGAAATGATGACCTCTTCCTAAGTATTTGGTCAGATGATTAATTTTGTGTATGGTTTCTTAGAAACAAGGGGTGGCTCAACTAACCGTTTGACTCAACGTACCCCACTCTCCCCTACAAGTGAGGCACAAGACAATCCAATTCTGTTTCGACTACTAGGACATCAAACTTCGATAGCACTTCATCGTTGAAGGTTAAAAAATGAATGTGCTGCCCAACAGCCCTGACTGCGTGCTACGAAGTACATAGTCACTTAAGTCAACACAGAATAAAAAAAGGATGCACCTTGATACAGGGTCAACTGTTGCTGGTGGCACAACACAACATGGTTAAATGAACGCAGTAGCCATAACTGGTGACCATTTTGGAGCCTGATGGGTGTCTTCCAGTCTGTTCTGACTATTTCAAAAACAGAAACCTCGGCCTGCGTTGTGGATCAAAGAGCGGCCTGGAAAGATTGTGTACACAGCTGCTCCCGTAGATATCTAAGATAAAAGATGTCATCACACTAACAGTTACCATAGAGCCGTAAATCTACACAGTCGGGCTTACATCCCCTCAACTCTAAATTCAGTCACCTACATTAACAACGTTGGCTACTAATACATTGGGCAACCAGCACATTGGACAAAGACGTCAGATCAACAGCCACATTTGGGTTAATATTTGATTTGAGTTGTCAACAAACTCAAAATATTTCAAATAAACCAAACCTTGAACCCTGGTTGAAAGGTCTTGGGTTAAAATGACACAAAAATGTTCAACATGTACGTGTTATGACAGCTATCCATAATGATGTAATGGTATTATTTTGATTCTGAAATAACGAAGAAACAATGTTGAGTGACACTACTTTTTGCCCAGAGGTTGAGGGAACATACTGCACCAACCTAAACCCTAGGATGATGATACATCATGTAAAAACTTTCGGGTAGGCCTCCAACTCCTTCACACCCTGCTGGAAACTCTCCACTAACATTTGGCTAGTTAAATGTTAATGTAAATTCTGCCCCAGAGAAATGTCCAGTATTCACATGCATTTACTGGTAGTATCCAATGGTGGAGCATTGTTTTCCATTACCTTGGCCTCTGTTGCAGGAGCCTGCATGGAGATTGAACAAGCTGGTCTATTTGTATGAGAGAGCCTGTTCCAATTCGACACAGAGCTGTACACATTAAAACACAGCAGGCCCTACGGTACGATTTACTCCTACTGGGGGGTACTATGCACTGTATTCAGCCAAAACAGGTCTTTCACTGAGGCAGGTACCAGGATGCAGGAGGATGGTCAGTAACCTCTAACATCTGGAGCTAATTGGAAACATGCTGTCTTATGAAACGCATTTGGTTTGGTTGCGTACCTTGTAAATTCTTACATGGAGGAAGAGAAGGGAAGAGAGGGAAGGTCTGGCTGTCTTTAAATTGGTCCCTCGGACTGACAAATGGCAGCTAGTAAACTTCTGTCTGATCTTCTAGAGTCGCTCTGCTTTTTATGGGTGTGATCGTTATCTCCCTAAAGTTGCTAGCGATAAATGGTCCTGTGTAGCTCATTGGTAGAGATGGTGCTTGCAACGTCAGGGTTGTGGGTTCGATTCCCACAGGGGACCAATATGAACAAATGTATGCCCTCGCTACTGTAAGAGTGTCTGCTAAATGACTCAAATGTAAATGTAAAAATAACTGTCCTCCTGAAGGAGTTACTAAGCAGTTTTCCTGGTCCAGAACACAGCTGTGGAGTTGACTCTGAAGATACTGTACATCATTTTGATTAGTCTTTTTCCATCTGTTTTATTCATATTTGGTACGTATGGAATGAAATGGAGAAAAACATGTAAACGTTTACTTTTTTTGCTTATATGCCTGTTGTTGTGCTTGTACTGTTCAATAGCCTCATACCCACCTCTCTCTTTCTCACCTACAGAAACTATTTAAGCTTTTAGCTTTTAAAGTTATTTTTTTTTTTAAAGTAGCTATTTAATCTTTTACATATTTCAGCTTTTACATATTTCAGCTATTTCAGCTTTCACAGCTATTTCAGCTAATACTGCTTTCAGCTTTCACAGCTATTTCAGCTAATACTGCTTTCAGCTTTCACAGCTATTTCAGCTAATACTGCTTTCAGCTTTCACAGCTATTTCAGCTAATACTGCTTTCAACTTTCACAGCTATTTCAGGAATTACTGCTTTCAGCTGTCACAGCTATTTCAGCTATTATTTCTTTCAGCTTCTACAGCTTTTCAGGTTTTTGGCACTCCTAACAGGCTGACTGACTTCTTATTTGTCCTTGACCAATGACTCATTGGACAAACACATCAGAGCATTTCAGAATAAAGATTGAACATTACTTTGCATGTGTGTGACTACAATACATTACTGCACATTTAAGATTGTTTGTTTGCACTGTGTACATATTCATATTCACGGTTATGTTGAGTGGTTTACTTCAAACAGTCTGAGGGCTTTGGCCAGCGCCCCAACCTCCTCCTTCAGGGAGAAGAAGCAGGACAGCACCCCCGCCTTGGCACTGGTCTCTTCCTCCAGGTACATGGAGCCTCTCCTCTGCAACAAGACAAGATTCACAGCAATTTGGCCTATGACCCCCAGGGCTGGACCTTACCACTGCACACATTCCAGGGGGCGTTGAATGTGGTGGGCTGTGGATTACATTCTCATCTACATAGCTATGTACAGTGGATATATCACTGGCCTGGGGGGGGATATGAAGCTGAGTGGAGTGATTGACATGGCTATGCTCTCCAAAAGTGAACCTTCTGTAGCGTGGTGACCCTTGCCATTATCTCAACTACACAACTATTTCTCTCTCTTTATGCCCTCTCACCAAACTGCAAACGCATGTCGCCCACTCCCTAATGACTGAGCCTCCACAATCTGACCCACAAACCTGATAGATCAAACAGTTGAACAGATATGCATTATATCATTAGGATTGTGTTAATTTATTCCATTGCATTTACTCCAAAGTATCACTCACAATGAAAAATCATGTTTGGTGCATGTGTTTGTGTGTGGGCTGTGGTTATAGAACCCAGGTTATTTTGCATATTCTAAAGGATTTACCTCTCAAAGCGCAAAGCTTTCACACCTTTAACCTTTCCTCTCTGACCTTTGTAGTAATGACCCCTGAAACCATCTCATCAAAATCTCTACTCAGCACAAATACCTCGACATCCCCAATTCCTTGAACTTCGCTGTTTATTGGGATTCTATCCCTTTAGAATTTCTACAGTCCATTATTGTGATGAATTAACAAACACTAAACGTTTTATCATTACTTCTCAAGCAAAAGCTGATGTTAAACTGTGCACCCCTTTTCTAGATCAGATTAAAAAGTAAAAAAAAAACATATTTATTACCGCAACCTGCATGGATTCATAGTCACTGACCTTTAACATTATTCACAATTACCATATGTTTACAACAGTCTAGTCTGTGTTGCCATTCTGCTGACTAGAATATTCCAGTCACAGTGGACAACATACAGCTGGACAATGAACAACGTTCTAATAGCCGTTTCACGAAATGACACTGACTTTTTACAATAGCACGTTTTACAGGGGGTCTGTCCAATGCCAAGTATACCTGTTCCTGTTCCCTTCCCTATCTCGTGACATGGAATTTACTGCACAATAAGAATGATATGGCTGTATTAAATAAATAGAATCATAAAACCATCAATTATCACTATCTAGTATTATAAGCCAATAAGTTTATACATGTATATTACTCATTCAACATTATAACATAAATTGTCATCACGATTATATTATTAGTGATAAACAACTTCATAAATGTATATTATTCATTAAACATTTAATATTTTTTTTCACACTAGATTGTATGTTTAAAATGGCTTACCTCTTTGCCATTGTCAGGTGTGGGATAGTCCCCGTTAATTTTTTTGTATGCTGCGTCCATCCTCCAGTCTTCTCGTTGCGCAGGTATGAAACCACTGATGCTGAATGTGTGTGCTTTGGTCGAATTTGTTTGAGCAACTCAAGTTAAACTTCAGCCGTTCATGTTGGCCCACGTGACACCACCCCTGTTATGGTTTGTATCCCTGTCACGCAAGGAACAGAGGCCTATGGAGCCATGAAGTTATGAAACTGCTTTATTGGCACATCTGGTTCTTTGCTATATTGGCACATCTGGTTCTTATTGTCTAGTGCTGGGGTAGAGGTGGCTGGGTAAATGTTCAGAATCAACGTTTCATAACCATCACTACCTGCCAAGCCTCCACCCACTCAGTAGGACTTCCCTGTGATGTAACAGATAAATATGACTTAGTTATAATGCTGAAGAGGATGGTCAATGCACTCCTATACTGTGATGCATGCTCATAATGAGCCATTAGACCACTATAATGACCCGAAAATCAATAAAGTCGTATAGCTGCTACTCATATAAGGCTATGTTATGACAGTAAGCGACGCAACTTGTATCGATCAAAAGTTCATTGCATTTAGTTTTTGTAGGTATTTTGTGTTATGAATGTTTCGGGGTCGGTTTTGCTTGCTTGGCCCCTCTTATCTGCATCCAGTGATGTGATGGTGCTCCTAAAAGCCACAAGGTGGCGCCGAACAACAGGTTAAAACAGGTTGTAGCTGATGTTCAATTCAGCGCCACTTCAGCGGCCTGACTACATGACGTCCCTCTAAAAACAAACGGAGAGTTGTGAATTACTTTTCAAAATAAAAACAATTTGATCCTGAGTGTCTTATAGGACTAAGCCGTATAGGAATACTGTATTTTTTTGTGTCACGTGCTAGGGCAACATACCTGTCAACTGGTGAATAAGCAGTAATTATTTTACATTTCACATTACTCTAATTTAAACGTTAAACAGCTATTTAAATAAATTGTCATACAACTCCATCCTTTCTGTTGGTGTTCAACAAACACAGTAGGGCAATAGGCCTAGACATGTAGGCCTATCAATAATATACCATAGGCCTACCTTCTTTGTTGCAGAGAATTCTATCTACCTCTCCTTGTTAAAATAGACCACGAACAAGCATTTGATAGCATAGGCCTACTCTGCACAATTCAACAATGTGGTATTAACAATGAGAACACACCCAACCCACTCATGGTCATTATGGATAGTGACATGATGATAAATGCATGCAAGGAGAGGGTCTGACCTCTACTTGAACTCTGTATAAGAGCATTCATTTCTTCAGACTGCACATATGTCATCTCACTGTATATCAGTGACTACACACTTGTCTCATTACATGCCAATGACTGCTGTTGGATTCCATTGCATAGCTGCACAGATAGTCAATGCTGTAATAACCGTGTCATTAAACCTCATTAATGTGCCTGTCCGCTTCCTCAATGTGTTCTTCACACTGTACATCAAATCGGGGACTCACTGCGTCATTAACGGTGATGGAGACAATTGCTCGTTCTTCATGTGAAGTGGCCGAGTGTGTGCGGACAACGGCCTGTTCCATAGAGCCTCAGTCCTCTTCTCTCTGTCTCACACAGAGCATCTGTTCTCACTAAGTACTCCTTGGGCCAAATGTGTTCTGGGACATTCAGTCAGTTGTGTGCTTCATGTGAAAAATAGTGAGGAATGAACATTTAGCCTGTCTCAGGACCCATTCCCGGAATGTTACCCACATGTATTCTATCTGTTGTGAGTTTCTTAGACCTTTTGTGAGTCATTATCTGCCCTATCATTATGCAACACAGACCTAGGATTTAATGATGTTGTTGTGGTGTTTTTCTGAATAACTGCAGACTGCAGAGTCTGTGTGATTGTAGAGACTAGACTAGGAAGCTGGGTTGGGAGAAGACAGATGACTGGGGGGAATTATAGAGTTGTGTGGCTTAATTGTGTCTTCATGAGAGAATGAGAGTTGTTGTTGATTTATGGCCTGATTGACGGCGGTCCTGTGAATCGGGTCCACATGTGCACTGTCTCCCAGCCCCAGTCCAGTGTCCACAGGGGTGCTGAAGAATCTACTCTGGGTTTCCACTGGCATTGTGCAAAACTCTTTTTGAACTGAGTGAGAGAGAGAGAGAGAGAGAGAGAGAGAGAGAGAGAGAGAGAGAGATTGGAAGGGGGAGGGAGGGGAAAAGAGGGGGGGATAAAGAATTAAACTTTGAGGCTTTCAGCAGGGCTGTTGTAAAGAGAGTGAAAGGGGAATAGGGGCCGTGTGGCCAGCCACATGGGCTGTTCTCACTCAGATAATGGAGGTCTTTCTGTGGCACTTAACCCCCTCGCCGCACGCTGGGAACGGGCAGCCGAGCGCCCACCGCTTCTCAACAGACACGCTCAGACACGCTCACCCGCTGCATAATTGAATTTTACACCCAGGAAAGTCACCCCTAGCCTCCTCCCTGCTACACGTGGCTCTGGCAGCAACTCTCCCAGGATCACAGCACATCTCACCCAGGCCAGCACAGAGAGGACGCAGGCCCAGTGTAGGTAGACCCATTGGGAGAAGGGTGGATAGAGAGGTATAATTACTCCATGTGATGGGAGACAGTGGTCTACTTTACTGTAGAATCTTGGTTGAAGTGTTTGGTGGACTTAAGCATTTTTTTCTGGACACCATTCAGTTGTCTCTCTGACTTCATACAATATCTGATTCTGAAATGTCAGTGTCAGTTTAGGGGTAGTGCAGTGTTTGTATTAGGAAACTCCCATGATACCATCGAAAGTTGGTAGGAAGGGAGGAAGAGAGGCAGATAAAAATCTCAATAGTGGAGATTATATTTAGACTGAAAGAGGAAGTCTGTGTGTCACCAGTCCAAATAGAACTGCCCTCAAATAGAACTGACCTAACTGATGAGATACATTTTAGCCTTAGGGTCTGTTTCCACAACATAAAAGGGTACTGGGGGAGAGGGGTTTGGTTATGTCTCTAACCTGGCAGTTGGTGACCCAAGAGTGTGTGTGCGGGTGGGGGTGTGTGTTTGTGTGTGTGTGTGTGTGTGTGTGTGTGTGGGGGGGGGGGTTAACGATGAGGTAAAGAGAGTGAATTAAACCGACCCATTAAAGGCCCCTGGGTGTGGAGGCTGGCTGACGATCTCGTCTTTAGGAGGGACGCGGACGGCTGAGCAGGCCCTATCTCTCTGCTCCGGCTCTCTGCCCTCTTGACCAAACACAATAGTTGTTTCCTCCCCACGACTTGGTCACTTTCACCTGTCACTCAGACTTTCTCCTGTCCCCCAGGGCTGTGTTCCTATCTCTCTGTGGGTCTGAGGAGAACGGCTCCAGGTGAGCGTCCATGTGTGGCAGGCTGCTCCTCCTCAGCAGTGAGTGTGTGTACTGTGAAGCCAGACTCCCCTCTCTCACTCCCCTCCCCCCAGCCATTCTGTTCTGTACCCCTCTCAGTATCACCACCCATCCAATCTCTGCGTTTATATACATAGTATTATTTACAGAAATATCCCTCCAATCTGAGCTCCATGATATCACCAGAGACATGAAAGTATAATGGTCACCCATGTTTGTTTGTCTCGTGGTTTGTCTGTCTGTGTAGGTGAACGACCCAGCCAGGAGACTGAGTTTCTTTGGTTTGTTCATTGTTCATCATCTGCTAAATAGCATGTTATTTCATTCTAAGTTAATGAGAGAACCTATTATTGTAATTTAATGCGTGGTAACTTACCAGTGAAGCTGATGGAGTGATAGTGTTTAATTAATACCCAGTGTTGTTTGCTCCTGTGTTCATTGAGGGTTTCAATACTTCCGGCCTCCAGCTGCTGGCTGATGCATTCGTCAGGTCCATTGTGAACTCCCACACACGCCTTTCAAGCTGCTCTGAGACCTGTATTTACATGGTGGTGATCATAGGCAGACTGCACAGTGTTTGTACCTGCATGCCTTAATTTGATCCCTGTGATGGACCGACATCCTCCTGCTCTCTGTCACACAATATACCAGTCTCACTGTGCTGCCCACACAGACAGGACATCACTTTACAGCAGCTAATCAGCCACTACAGTCATGTTCACTACATTGCTTTGCTTGGTCAGCTTTCCTAGCTGTTGCATGACGTCAATGAAAGCCTTAAAATGAGCTCCTCACAAACTTCGGCGAGTTTACATTCTGGCATTAGCATTCCATGAGAATAGCTCAGAGGTTATTTATAGGGCCACGAGTTTTTCCTGACCACATGACCTGCCCAGGAAAACTTTTCGCCCTATATTCAACATTGTGATGCACTGACGTACAGTTTCCGCCACCAGAGGACGCCATTCTCTGAGTAACCCTTCCTCTGGTCTCCCAAGGCAACCTCCTCCTCCTCTTCGCCTGTCGCTGTGGCCCCTCCCTTCAAAGGCATAACCTCTCCTAATCCCCCGGTTTCCGTGGAGACGGCTCAGACGAGCAGGTGACGCATTGACAGGGAGCAGATGGTTGCCCGTGGAGGTAAGCATGGCTGAACAATGCCCCCATATTCATCATACAGCCCCTCTCTCTCAACTTCACTCTCTGCATTCTCAACCACACACACACATACACACACACATCAGCATAAACTCTGTAACTCCCCTCCTCTTGAAAAGCTGTTTTTTTTTTACACAGATGCATGTACACACATGCACACACACAGGCACACAAACAGTAACAATTATTAAACCTTTCAAAGAATGTTGGTTTCTTGGCCCAGGGGACATTCTGATGGACTAGTCCTGGACTGTATTTTTAGAGGACTGAAGGGTGGATAGGGATTGTGATGTACAGTAGAATAATACAGTATTGTTGTTGGGGTGGGGGCTACAATACATTGAGGGATTGACATGAGGTTGGGATATACTGAGATTTTGGAAGAGGGCCAGTAGCACAGTTAGATAAACAACGGGACCTCCTTGCCCTGGCCTCTGCGAGTGCCTGTCTTCTTGCAGGTGTTTGTGGGGCCTTCGGCGCAGTAACTCACTTTTCTAACAAAGCTCATTCGTTACTCTCCATCTCCCCTGGAGATAAAGTACAGACATCCCTCTCCCTTCCTCTCTTTCTTTCGTCCAACTCCAGAATAATCCAGCAACAATACAGGAGCTTGAAGGCGGTGTGCAGCGATTCGCCGGAGGCCTGACTTGTTTTGAGGCGGGGGAAGGCGGGGGGCATTATGGAGATCAGCTAATGCATGTAGAATACTGGCGAAGAAAGTGTGCGCCTGTACAATGGAGTCCTCTTTAGTGGCTTCAGAGCACTGTGCTTAACCCACCACACCTGGAGCTCAAAACAGGGTGCGAGAGTACCCCAGCACACCCCACTTCACCCCCACCTCGCTCCACCTCAGCCCACCTCAGCCACCAACACACTTCCAGCACCTATCTATACAGTCTGAGGAGCTGGGCTCGGGGTGGAGGAGGGGGGCTGCCTGCATTCAGGGCCTGACTATGATAAAGACGCACAGTGAGGAGCCATTGAAGAGCCCTGTGCCTAAAATGGAGTCACTAATAGGTGCCTATTCAGCAAGGAAAGGGTTTTCTGAAAGAAAAAAAAGTTTTTGGGGGAAGCAACAATCGCTATGCCCTGCTACCTTGTATATGTCAAATTTATACAGTCCCCAGCCTACCCCCTTTTTGCTATTTAAGAGAATCACCATTGAAGAGATTCCATGTATAATTTGGAGTCTCCTTTTCTTACTTGGAAATGAATTGAATAGTCTGTTTTTAAAGTGAGTCCAATCGAGTGGCATGGTACTCCAAAGAGAGACACGCTCTCTCTTTTCTCTTTTCTGTTTCTTTCTCTCTTTTTATCTCCCTCTCTCCCTGATTGTTACCCCCGTACACATGTGTCCAACTTGTACTGAATAGGTGAGGGCCTGTTGACCAGCATTTTGGGTTTCTTGAATACCACTCTTTCTTATAGGCCTACTTTGTGCCAGTTTTGCACATGCATGCACCAGCTGTTTCCTTGATGGGGACACTCACAGAATAGTTTTTGAATATGTAATTTGGACCCAGAACAATATGGGTGTTAATGCATGCAGCTTTGTGTATTGATGAATATAGACTAGTGAATAGTGACCCTGTCTATGAGGAGGATGTGCATGGCTGTGGATAGTATTGATGGTTGTTACTAGGCAGAACAAGGGGCCTTGCCCAGTGGGAGAGATGTCATTAATATTGAAATGCTGGGGCCATATTGAGAGAGAGGGCACTAATGGAGGAATACGGGGACCATATTGTGCAGTGTGTCACAGGGCTAAGCTGACAGATTGATGAGATGAGGAAAAAACATTGGTACCGGAGGGGGGGCCCAGTGTGGTGCCCCAGGCTGAGCGGGGACCAGGGGTTGGAGTGAGCCCGGGTAGCAGGGTTCCCCTCAGTCCTGCTGGGCAGAGGTCATAGTCCCCCTTTGATTCACAGCCCTGCTGCCAACAATGGGCAGCACAGAGTGGGCAGGCCTCTCTCCCTTAGAACAGCGTGAATATGCTTGTATTGGTATTTTTATGGGGCTTTGTCAGCTTTGTGTGTTTGTGCGTGTAATGTGTGTATATGCATATGTTTTGTGAGTGAATGTGCTGGGGATGCTATTGCCTTAGCAACTCTTTATTTGACATTTGATTTTAAACAGGTTATAAACATTATTATAAGCTGGGTGGTTCGAGCCCTGAAGGCTGATTGGCTGACAGCCGTGGTGTATCAGACCGTATACCACGGGTATGACAAAAGGTATTTTTGCTGCTCAAATTTCATTGGTAACCAGTTTATAATAGCAATAAGGCACCTCAGGGGTTTGTGATATATGGCCAATATACCACGGCTAAGGTCTGTATCCAGGCACTCCACATTGCCCTTAGCCGTGGTATATTGGCCATATTCCACACCCCTCGGGCCTTATTGCTTAATTACCTATTTTTTTTTAAACCATTACATTAAGTCAATTCATAAGACGTGTTGTTTAGCATTTCTATGTGCTTTCAGGTTCTTATAATAAGTGGTTTAGGAACAGAACAGTACATGACAAAGTGGTAATAATGATGTAACAGCAGGTATAGGGTTGTAATGGTTCATCCAGTATACAGGCAGACCCTCAAAATGAAGTGTTACCCCATTAGTTCAACACTAACCTGTGGATTGCAATGGAGTATCAATCTTGGTATGGATCTGACGTCAGATCAGTTGTGGTGTGTCATTTAGAAGAAAAAACGCCAGTTCAATTCAGGGCATTCAGACAAGCATAATATAAAGGTGATATAACTATAATAATGATATAAGCTATATCAAAGAAAATGACCCATTATCGTAAAAAAGGGTTGAGACATCACAGCACGAAACAGACTGCCAGTGACTTATCCCAGGCTGTGCTTTCCTTTACAATGCATTTCCAAGCAGTGTCTTAGCAACTGGCATTGTGACATCTGGATTACCCAAGGTGCATTGCAGAGACCCCTGTTGGGCAGAATGGAGGGAGCCAAGGGGAGAGTGTGCTTTAGGAAGGGACCTGTATAGGCAGGGTCAGGAGCTCAGATACACCCATGAAGCTTTAGTCTGTCCGAAACAACTAATTTCCTTATTGAGTTCATATGGGAAAATACTTTTGTCTAAAATGTAAACTTTTACAGAGTTAATGGACTGTGCTCATGATAGGAAAACAGCTTTACAAAAACTTGTGTTACATTTCTCAGCTTTTCATCAGTTTGAAAAGAGCTTCTACTAGACATACAATTCAGAAAGGCTGTCAAAGATATCAAACAACCTTAAAGAAAGCTTGTGTGTGTCAGTGTGTGTTACGGTGTTGCCTCTTGTTACTAGGGACAACGGTTACCGTTACTCTCTGGTTTGGGGTTTGTTAATATGTCACTACTGTTTTTTACAAAATGTCCTCTCAAAACAAATTCTAAGTTAAAAAACATCCAACTGAAGACAGAAACACTCTAGATAATAAGCTTTGATTGATAGGTCTCTGTTTAGAACAAACACAGGCACATAAACATGTACACATTCACACGAATGAGGTCTGATTTGGGGAATTGATAGAGTCCATTGTTTCCACATAGCTTGGTCTCTATATCCCCTGTAATGTAACTATGTCTAGGAGATGTATGCTCTAGCGTTATAGCAGCCCAGAATGGGATCCATTTCTATTCTCTGTATTTGGGCTGAAAAGCTCTCTGTCCAGCTGTTTGTAGTTTCTGGTCTGGCCTCTGTGTGTGTGTGTGTGTGTGTGTGTGTGTGTGTGTGTGTGTGTGTGTGTGTGTGTGTGTGTGTGTGTGTGTGTGTGTGTGTGTGTGTGTGTGTGTGTGTGTGTGTGTGTGTGTGTGTGTGTGTGTGTGTGTGTGTGTGTGTGTGGTTTGGTTGGGGACGATCTTCATTCATGGCTTTGGAGGATCACGGGGTCCGCCTGACCCAAATGTGAAGGACATATAAGAGAACATGAAATGTGTTTTTGTGTGTAAATGTGCCTCAAAGTTATGACGAAAAGGAACTCTGCGTTCGTTAGTATTATATTACATTCATCTGTTTTTACTCGGGGAATAGCATGCACCAGTGACTTAGACTGGTTTAACAAGGTGGTAATTATTAACAGCAATAATCCACATATGAAAACACAGTTTCAGTCCCCCACAGGAAGGTATTTCATTCTCTTCCTCCCCATGTCCATTCAGTCGCTGCAAGAGTGAGGTAGCTATATCAACATCATGGAGAAAGAGCATATTTTGTAGTATGAGCCATATGAATTGACCTGTAGATGTCACATTGTCCTCTCACTCAGTCGGGCGACAGAGAGGGGATGTAGGCTACAGTTTAATAGAGAGGTCAGAGAGATTAGTTCAGGGGACATGTGGGTCATTGAGAACGGGCGAGGGCCAGAGCCTTGCTGGGGGAACAGACTGGACAGAGAACAGCAGGACCAGAATATCCATCCTACCAGGCTCCTGGCCCGGCCCAGACGTCCAGTCAACACCATCACCTGGCAACATGGCTCCTGCTCAGCACTCCACCAGGACAGGGTGAGTCTGGCCACCGAGCCCTCCTCTTAATCAACAGCAGAATGGACTGAAGCCGGACCTCTCCCATATCCCAAATGAAAAACACGTCAAACTCTGTTCAATGAGTCCCACGGTGAGAACATGAGAGAGAAGAGCTGTAAGACCTGAGCATCTGTTCACCTCTTTGACACTAATGAATGTTAAGTAGGTTAGCCGGTGGTGTGCCACCGTCCCAGAGGTCATTGTGACCGGGGTGGCAGAGGGATGCTGGCTTTGTGTCCAGCCACCCGGTGAGGGGCCGAAAATGGCTGGAACGCTAACTCCTGCTCACACAATCACCAGCGCCGATGGTAGCCATATTGATCCTCTGTGCTACCAGATTAAAGTATAAAGAGAGCTCTGTCTTGCCAGTGGGGGTCCCTTCTGACTCCCAGAGGTCACTTCGGGGTCATGGAGCCCTTGCGGCCCCCTGACCCACAACCAAACGTGTACACACACCAGAGGCAGGACACAGACCTTGCAGGGATGAACCCTATTAAACAGGACCGGTTGGATGATCACATTCAGCTCTCATTATAGCTGACCCTGGGCTTTCTCTTTTGGATCTGGCTGCTCTCTGGTTTTGTCTCTAATTTTAACCTGGTCCGGTCCATGCTGGGGAGCTAACCCTGCTCTTTTGTGTGGCCGTAATAGGTTTGCCGTGTGCATGATTGTCTTCTGAACCCGATCTCCTCGTCCGCGGTGCCATCTTGCGTCGTATAATGGTCTCATTGTTTTCCGACACCTGTGGTTCCTCCGGTGCGCGCTTAGTGTGTTGTTCTTGTCCTTTGTGTTGCTATGGTAGTCCTTTGTGTTGCTATGGTAGTCCTTTGTGTACGACATTGCTATATTGAGTGTGCGACATTGCTGAATTGCTGCGGCGTGTATTTACAATATTATTTTGCGTTTGTCTGTAGTTCTGTCTGTAGTATCAGTTCTCATGAGGCTTGTTGTGTGTGTGTGTGTGTGTGTGTGTGCTCCCTAATGCAATCATATGTCCATGTATTGGCCCTTTATTGCTGACCTCAACAGGATGCTCTGATCAGGATGCTCTGATCCCTGGTTCTCTGTTCGCTGTGCTGCAGCCTTGATTAAACGTTGATGAAATGCCTATTAATGTACGCTGGCTCACAGAGAGGGTGTAATCAGGTGAAAGTGAATTAATAAAACATCCCGTCTCGTACTCAGGAGAGGAGGAAGGGATCCCCTGAGAAACACAAGCAGATGGCCACAAATCTGAGAGGACAAGGGAAAGTGGGATAGGAGAAAGAGAGGGTAGAGAGGAGACAGAGAGGGTAGAGGGAGCGAGACCAGCCACCACTTTGGCGATTAGCCCTTAATTGGTAATTTGATCTCCCCTTTTCCACCTACTCGTTATTGATAAGCTCCCATCATATTTCCCCTTTTGACTGCCCCTGGACTAGCAAGTCAGCATTTCCTGCCCTCTGAGGCCAGGAGCCTGGCAACCCACGCTGCGGCCGTGCAATGGTAAACAGCGCCCCCCCCTGGCAGGAAGTGCCTGAGGTCGGTGGAGAGGAGGGGTGGGGGGCGTCCTTGAGACACAAGCTAGTGGAAACTCCATCTGCCAGGAATCTACCTAATCTCATCATCTGAATTGGACAAGGAAAAGGGAACACCAATCACTTTAGACAACCCTCAACCGGATTATGTGTTTTGTGATGACGGATCAATGATGATGAAATGGCATCAAAAAGGAAAGCGGTCAAAATCACTGCACCGCAGTGCTAAGGCGCCACTACAGTTTAGGGTTTGATCCCAGGCTGTGTCACAACCGGCTGTGACCGGGAGCCCCATAGGCCCAGGGCCCTCCAGGGTAGGTGAGGGTTTGACCGTTGGGGCTTTCCTTGGCTCATCATGCTCTGGCGACTCCTTGTGACAGGGTCGGGCGTCTGCGAGCTGACTCCGGTCGTCAGTCGAACAGTGTTTCCTCCGACACGTTGGTGCGGCTGACATCCGGGTTAAGCGAGCAGTGTGGTAAGAAGTAGTCGGCCAGGCGGGTCATGTTTCAGAGGACTCCACCTTCACAATCGCCTCTCCTGAGCCCATTGAGGCGTTGCAGAGATGAGCCAAGGGACCTAATTCAGGGAGGAAACAGGGTATAAAAAAATATGCTTGTGGACATACTACCCTGAATACGCTTGTTAGTGATTAGTGGTTAGTGGTTAGTGGTTAGTGCTGGGACTGGAGACCGCCTGGGAATACCAGGTGCCGGAAGCTAAAAAAAAGAGAGTAATAAATAAATAATATAAACGTAAATTATGAAGAGGATAGATTGATCAGATTGGAATGACCCCACTTCCCTGCCATGTTCACTGGGGTGTAGTTTTACACCATTAATATGACATGTAATTACTGTCTGTGTGCCCTCTTGCCCTCTGGCTCAACTCTCATGTTTAGTAACAGGCTCAGGGCTCAGGGCCTCTCCCAGCAGCACAGTTCATGACTGGGAATGAGCTCTGGTCCTTATTCATCACAGCACTGTTCTGGCAGTCTGGTGAAATAGGACATATTTGGTAGCTGAGCAAAAGGAGTCTGGGTAAAACACTATGCACTATACATCCCCCTTTCCTCTTCCTGTCCTCCTCTTGTCCTCTCTTTTCTCTATTCCCAGTGAGATTTGCAATTATCACCAACTCACAATTCCCTCATCCACAGCCATGCCATCCTCTGGTGTGTAAATGTACTGGGTTTCACATTCAATGTGTAATTAGTGACAACAAGGTCATTGTGTCCTAGCCAAGGCATTCACAATTTATGGGGAAATTGGTTGTTGTCCATCTCCTGGTAATTATTCAGAAGGGCTGCCATTAATGGCTGAGCATATTGTGGTGTGTTTTTCTAATAAGTGGACTTATTTAAAGATATTGTTCGATATAATGTCTGTCATCATCTGTAGAGGTGATGTTCATTGTTGCACAGAGCAGGAGAGGCCCATACATACAAAGGCAACTTGTCACTCCAGGTCTTGGAGATGGGTAGACCCGATGCTGCCCTGTCACTCCAGGTCTTGGTGATGGGCAAACCCAATACTGCCCTGTCACTCCAGGTCTTGGTGATGGGCAAACCCAATACTGCCCTGTCACTCCAGGTCTTGGTGATGGGCAAACCCAATACTGCCCTGTCACTCCAGGTCTTGGTGATGGGCAAACCCAATACTGCCCTGTCACTCCAGGTCTTGGAGATGGGCAGACCCAATACTGCCCTGTCACTCCAGGTCTTGGAGATGGGCAGACCCAATACTGCCCTGTCACTCCAGGTCTTGGTGATGGGCAGACCCAATACTGCCCTGTCACTCCAGGTCTTGGAGATGGGCAGACCCAATACTGCCCTGTCACTCCAGGTCTTGGAGATGGGCAGACCCAATACTGCCCTGTCACTCCAGGTCTTGGAGATGGGCAGACCCAATACTGCCCTGTCACTCCAGGTCTTGGAGATGGGCAGACCCAATACTGCCCTGTCACTCCAGGTCTTGGTGATGGGCAGACCCAATACTGCCCTGTCACTCCAGGTCTTGGAGATGGACAGACCCAATACTGCCCTGTCACTCCAGGTCTTTGAGATGGGCAGACCCAATACTGACCTGTCACTCCAGGTCTTGGAGATGGGCAGACCCAATACTGCCCAGTCACTCCATGTTCTGGAGATGGGAAGACCCAATAGTGCCCTGTCACTCCAGGTCTTGGAGATGGTCAGACCTGATGCTGTCCTGAACCTCCAGGTCTTGTTGATGGTGAGTCCCGATACTGCCCTGTAGCCACTTGCAGCATCAAAGCATGGATAATTTCCCATCTTGAGAGCAGACTGGCACAAGCTGGCACAGGTCAGGAAGGTCCACCACACAGCTCTCAAAGGGGGGCTGGGGGTCAGAGCAGTCCTCTCACAAGGCAAGTTCCATTGTACTCCTCCTTCTGAGGCCCTTGTGCCCCGTCACCTACTCCGGTGTGGGGTTATGGCCCATGAATGAGGGGTGAGCCCCTGGAGCTGACTCGGGGGCTCTGGGAGCTGCCACCCGCTGCAAAGAGAGATGGATGAGCTCCACTGGTGACTGCGGCTGGGTTTCCGATGGGGATGTGTGCACGTCTCTTGGTGATTGATGAGCTTAACATAGCGCCCCATGCCCCATGGGTCAGACTGATGGACACACCCAGACACTGTGCTGTCCATCCCATGGAGCCGAGCTGGTAAAAGAAGGGCTGTTAAGTCACACATGGACCAAAAAGTGTCAAACCAAAAGCAGTCTGATAACTGAACAGATAGAGCAAAGATGTGTTTGAATGGAGACATTACAATTGGTTATCACTATGATGAAGTGTCCAGTCTGTGCTACAGTAGAGCCCCACTGCTGGAGACTGGAGTAGTGGAATAGTGGTACAGACCAGCTCATTATAGAGACAGAGGGGCAATTGATGCACCAGGAGGGGTTTCACAGGGATGTCTATGGAGCTCTCTCTGTCTGTCTCTGTGTCTGTCTGTCTGTCTGTCTCTGTGTCTGTCTCTGTCTGTCTGTCTGTCTGTCTGTCTGTCTGTCTGTCTGTCTGTCTGTCTGTCTGTCTGTCTGTCTGTCTCTGTCTATCTCTGTCTATCTCTGTCTGTCTATCTGTCTGTCTCTGTCTGTCTGTCTGTCTGTCTGTGTCTCTGTCTCTGTCTCTGTCTCATTGGTTTGTTTGCTCTAGCCATTGTTATTGGCCGGGCCACACTGAGTGATATAGATAGTCTTCCTTTGAAAGCAGTTCATCTCAACACTCTCTCCATCAGCATTAGTTCATCTAAAGTTGATACATTTGTCTTGGTCTACAATAGTGTTTCTGTACTTTTTCTGAACTCTTTACAATTGAGAAATGACCTGAAAGGATTGGATGTTGAATGTTCCTTTCTGTCAGGTTTAAGAATGGCCTGAGATGATTTTGTATGCCTTGATGTGTGTGTTCGTGTGTTGTGCTCACTGATGTCTGTTGTCCTGTCTGTTTTCCAGGCACCTTGTTATCTGTCCTTTGCCAGTAAGGCCATCTTGTGGGATCGAGGACTCTACCACTACACAGTAAGTGCCAAAATACAACTCTAACTATACACAGCACATGTACAGCTATGTAGAGTAATAAAACCACAATCTGTATAAGGTGCACAAACACTGTTACATTACACATAAAAATGCAAAAACTGCACAAATTCACACATACACACAGGCATGCATAAAACACACCCGCAAACAAACACACACATACACACGCACGTGTACACGCACGCACGCACACACACACACACACACACACACACACACACACACACACACACACACACACACACACACACACACACACACACACACACACACACACACACACACACACACACACACACACACACACACACACACATGCTTGTCCCCACCTCTCCCCTTCTCTCTAAAGAGCTCTGTGAGTAGTTGTGCCACAATTAACAGTGGGGTTGCCATGGGGACAGCAGAGTTGTGTGGGCCGGCTTCCTGTCTTGGCCTCTGGTTAAACAAACAAGTGAAAAGGGGGGACAAAGACGTTCGCTGGTCCTTACAGCCTCATTTACATCTTCAACTGCCTTCAGCACTTCTGTATTCACCAAGTTTATCAGCCCGGCATCACCCTGCTCTCATTCTCTCTCCTCTCTATGCACTGGAAATACCTGATAAATCATCGGGGTGTAACAAGTAACGGTAAACAGCTCCTGTCTGACGGTGACAATTCAACTCCACACTGAACTTTATGGGCCGTCCCAATCCAAACAGGCCCATTGGACAGGCCAAGCAGATGAGAGGCTGTTGAACCAGTGGTCCGCCACTCAGCCGATGCTTCTGATCTCCCACTACTGTCACCCAGGACACGATGCTTCTGATCTCCCACTACTGTCACCCAGGACACGATGCTTCCAATCTCCCACTACTGTCACCCAGGACACGATGCTTCCGATCTCCCACTACTGTCACCCAGGACACAATGCTTCCGATCTCCCACTACTGTCACCCAGGACACGATGCTTCTGATCTCCCACTACTGTCACCCAGGACACGATGCTTCCGATCTCCCACTACTGTCACCCAGGACACGATGCTTCCAATCTCCCACTACTGTCACCCAGGACACGATGCTTCCGATCTCCCACTACTGTCACCCAGGACACGGGGAGTACCGAGACAGTAGGCTGCAGAATGCACACGGACACAAACCAACCACAGGTGCTCAAACAAGAGCACTGGTTCTAAGATAGGTTATTTATACACATGGGTGTTTACAGAAGGAGTTAGCTGTCAGTTTAACAGTTCCAGGATCTGTCTTGTATAGTGTTCTGTTGTCTCAGGCTCTGCCAGTGGTTGCAGTAGTATTGCCCTCTCTGCATACCAGGGCCTGGTGCTGCTGAATCAGTGTAACCAGTGACCACACCGTTGGACTAACACTGATCATTATGCCAAGACGTTATGCCAAAGCTGGCATGGCCATTGTTCTTAATGTTCTATTCTACCAGATCTATTCAACACTGTTTTCAAAGGAAGACTATCTCTACCACTCAGTGGGGCCCAGCCAATAACAATGGCTAGAGCTTTGTACTGTTGTGTTGGGGTAGTGGGCCTGTCGTGTTGTTGCGTTGGGGTAGTGGGCCTGTCGTGTTGTTGCGTTGGGGTAGTGGGCCTTTTGTGTTGTTGTGTTGGGGTAGTGGGCCTTTTGTGTTGTTGTGTTGGGGTAGTGGGCCTGTTGTGTTGTTGTGTTGGGGTAGTGGGCCTTTTGTGTTGTTGTGTTGGGGTAGTGGGCCTTTTGTGTTGTTGTGTTGGGGTAGTGGGCCTGTTGTGTTGTTGTGTTGGCATAGTGGGCCTGTTGTGTTGGGGTTATGGGCTTGTCGTGTTGTTGCATTGGGGTAGAGGGCCTGTTGTGTTGGGGTAGTGGGCCTGTTGTGTTGGGGTAGTGGGCCTGTCGTGTTGGGGTAGTGGGCCTGTCGTGTTGGGGTAGTGGGCCTGTTGTGTTGGGGTAGTGGGCCTGTCGTGTTGGGGTAGTGGACCTGTCGTGTTGGGGTAGTGGGCCTGTCGTGTTGGGGTAGTGGGCCTGTTGTGTTGGGGTAGTGGGCCTGTTATGTTGGGGTAATGGGCCTGTTGTGTTGGGGTAGTGGGCCTTTTGTGTTGTTGTGTTGGGGTAGTGGGCCTTTTGTGTTGTTGTGTTGGGGTAGTGGGCCTGTTGTGTTGGGGTAGTGGGCCTTTTGTGTTGTTGTGTTGGGGTAGTGGGCCTGTTGTGTTGGGGTTATGGGCTTGTCGTGTTGTTGCATTGGGGTAGAGGGCCTGTTGTGTTGGGGTAGTGGGCCTGTTGTGTTGGGGTAGTGGGCCTGTCGTGTTGGGGTAGTGGGCCTGTCGTGTTGGGGTAGTGGGCCTGTCGTGTTGGGGTAGTGGGCCTGTCGTGTTGGGGTAGTGGGCCTGTCGTGTTGGGGTAGTGGGCCTGTCGTGTTGGGGTAGTGGGCCTGTCGTGTTGGGGTAGTGGGCCTGTCGTGTTGGGGTAGTGGGCCTGTTGTGTTGGGGTAATGGGCCTGTTGTGTTGGGGTAGTGGGCCTGTTCTGTTGGGGTTATGGGCTTGTTGTGTTGGGGTAGTGGGCCTGTCGTGTTGTTGTGTTGGGGTAGTGGGCCTGTTGTGTTGTTGTGTTGGGGTAGTGGGCCTGTTGTGTTGTTGTGTTGGGGGAGTGGGCCTGTTGTGTTGTTGTGTTGGGGCAGTGGGCCTGTCATGTTGTTGTGTTGGGGCAGTGGGCCTGTCGTGTTGTGTGTTGGGGCAGTGGGCCTGTCGTGTTGTTGTGTTGGGGTAGTGCGCATGTTGTGCCGGGCATGATTGGTGGATGTGGGGTTAGGAGGACGAGTAGGAGGATGGTAGTGGGCCTGTCGTGTTGTTGTGTTGGGGTAGTGGGCCTGTTGTGTTGTTGTGTTGTGGTAGTGGGCCTGTCGTGTTGTTGTGTTGGGGTAGTGGGTCTGTTGTGTTGGGGTAGTGGGTCTGTTGTGTTGGGGTAGTGGGCCTGTTGTGTTGGGGTAGTGGGCCTGTTGTGTTGGGGTAGTGGGCCTGTTTTGTTGTTGTGTTGGGGGAGTGGGCCTGTTGTGTTGGGGAAGTGGGCCTGTTGTGTTGGGGTAGTGGGCCTGTTTTGTTGTTGTGTTGGGGAAGTGGGCCTGTTGTGTTGGGGAAGTGGGCCTGTTGTGTTGGGGAAGTGGGCCTGTTGTGTTGGGGTAGTGGGCCTGTTGTGTTGTTGTGTTGGGGGAGTGGGCCTGTTGTTGTGTTGGGGTAGTGGGCCTGTCGTGTTGTTGTGTTGGGGTAGTGGGCCTGTTGTGTTGGGGTAGTGGGCCTGTTGTGCTGTTGTGTTGGGGTAGAGGGCCTGTTGTGTTGTTGCGTTGGGGTAGTGGGCCTGCCGTGTTGTTGTGTTGGGGTAGTGGGCCTGCCGTGTTGTTGTGTTGGGGTAGTGGGCCTGTTGTGTTGGGGTAGTGGGCCTGTTGTGCTGTTGTGTTGGGGTAGTGGGCCTGTTGTGTTGGGGTAGTGGGCCTGCCGTGTTGTTGTGTTGGGGTAGTGGGCCTGTTGTGTTGGGGTAGTGGGCCTGTTGTGTTGGGGTAGTGGGCCTGTTGTGTTGGGGTAGTGGGCCTGTTGTGTTGGGGTAGTGGGCCTGTTGTGTTGGGGTAGTGGGCCTGTTGTGTTGTTGTGTTGGGGTAGTGGGCCTGTTGTGTTGTTGTGTTGGGGTAGTGGGCCTGTTGTGTTGTTGTGTTGGGGTAGTGGGCCTGTTGTGTTGGGGTAGTGGGCCTGCCGTGTTGTTGTGTTGGGGTAGTGGGCCTGCCGTGTTGTTGTGTTGGGGTAGTGGGCCTGCCGTGTTGTTGTGTTGGGGTAGTGGGCCTGTTGTGTTGGGGTAGTGGGCCTGTTGTGCTGTTGTGTTGGGGTAGTGGGCCTGTCGTGTTGTGTGTTGGGGCAGTGGGCCTGTCGTGTTGTTGTGTTGGGGTAGTGGGCATGTTGTGCCGGGCATGATTGGTGGATGTGGGGTTAGGAGGACGAGTAGGAGGATGGTAGTGGGCCTGTCGTGTTGTTGTGGGGACCTCCCGGGTGGCGCAGTGGTCTAGGGCACTGCATCGCAGTGCTAGCTGCGCCACCAGAGTCTCTGGGTTCGCGCCCAGGCTGGGCTGGGTTCGCGCCCAGGCTCTGTCGCAGCCGGCCGCAACCGGGAGGTCCGTGGGGCGACGCACAATTGGCATAGCGTCGTCCGGGTTAGGGAGGGTTTGGCCGGTAGGGATATCCTTGTCTCAGTATGTAAAATGTAATGAAATGTAAAAAATGTAATAAAATGTATGCACTCTACTGTAAGTCGCTCTGGATAAGAGCGTCTGCTAAATGACTAAAATGTAAATGTAAAAAATGTTGTGTTGGGGTAGTGGGCCTGTTGTGTTGTTGTGTTGGGGTAGTGGGCCTGTCGTGTTGTTGTGTTGGGGTAGTGGGTCTGTTGTGTTGGGGTAGTGGGTCTGTTGTGTTGGGGAAGTGGGCCTGTTGTGTTGGGGAAGTGGGCCTGTTGTGTTGTTGTGTTGGGGTAGTGGGTCTGTTGTGTTGGGGTAGTGGGTCTGTTGTGTTGGGGAAGTGGGCCTGTTGTGTTGTTGTGTTGGGGAAGTGGGCATGTTGTGTTGGGGTAGTGGGCCTGTTGTGTTGTTGTGTTGGGGAAGTGGGCATGTTGTGTTGGGGTAGTGGGCCTGTTGTGTTGTTGTGTTGGGGAAGTGGGCATGTTGTGTTGGGGTAGTGGGCCTGTTGTGTTGTTGTGTTGGCGGAGTGGGCCTGTTGTGTTGGGGTAGTGGGCCTGTTGTGCTGTTGTGTTGGGGTAGTGGGCCTGTTGTGTTATTGTGTTGGGGTAGTGGGCCTGTTGTGTTGTTGTGTTGGCGGAGTGGGCCTGTTGTGTTGGGGTAGTGGGCCTGTTGTGCTGTTGTTTTGGCGTAGTGGGCCTGCCGTGTTGTTGTGTTGGGGTAGTGGGCCTGTTGTGTTGGGGTAGTGGGCCTGTTGTGTTGTTGTGTTGGGGTAGTGGGCCTGTTGTGTTGGGGTAGTGGGCCTGTTGTGTTGGGGTAGTGGGCCTGTTGTGTTGTTGTGTTGGCGGAGTGGGCCTGTTGTGTTGGGGTAGTGGGCCTGTTGTGTTGGGGAAGTGGGCCTGCCGTGTTGTTGTGTTGGGGTAGTGGGCATGTTGTGCCGGGCATGATTGGTGGATGTGGGGTTAGGAGGACGAGTAGGAGGATGGTAGTGGGCCTGTCGTGTTGTTGTGTTGGGGTAGTGGGCCTGTTGTGTTGTTGTGTTGGGGTAGTGGGCCTGTCGTGTTGTTGTGTTGGGGTAGTGGGTCTGTTGTGTTGGGGTAGTGGGTCTGTTGTGTTGGGGAAGTGGGCCTGTTGTGTTGGGGAAGTGGGCCTGTTGTGTTGGGGTAGTGGGCCTGCCGTGTTGTTGTGTTGGGGTAGTGGGCCTGTTGTGTTGGGGTAGTGAGCCTGTTGTGTTGTTGTGTTGGGGAAGTGGGCATGTTGTGTTGGGGTAGTGGGCCTGTTGTGTTGTTGTGTTGGGGTAGTGGGCCTGTTGTGTTGGGGTAGTGGGCCTTTTGTGCTGTTGTGTTGGGGTAGTGGGCCTGTTGTGTTATTGCGTTGGGGTAGTGGGCTTGTTGAGTTGTTGCGTTGGCGTAGTGGGCCTGCCGTGTTGTTGTGTTGGGGTAGTGGGCCTGTTGTGTTGGGGTAGTGGGCCTGTTGTGTTGTTGTGTTGGGGTAGTGGGCCTGTTGTGTTGGGGTAGTGGGCCTGTTGTGTTGGGGTAGTGGGCCTGTTGTGTTGTTGTGTTGGCGGAGTGGGCCTGTTGTGTTGGGGTAGTGGGCCTGTTGTGTTGGGGAAGTGGGCCTGCCGTGTTGTTGTGTTGGGGTAGTGGGCATGTTGTGCCGGGCATGATTGGTGGATGTGGGGTTAGGAGGACGAGTAGGAGGATGGTAGTGGGCCTGTCGTGTTGTTGTGTTGGAGTAGTGGGCCTGTTGTGTTGTTGTGTTGGGGTAGTGGGCCTGTCGTGTTGTTGTGTTGGGGTAGTGGGTCTGTTGTGTTGGGGTAGTGGGTCTGTTGTGTTGGGGAAGTGGGCCTGTTGTGTTGGGGAAGTGGGCCTGTTGTGTTGGGGTAGTGGGCCTGCCGTGTTGTTGTGTTGGGGTAGTGGGCCTGTTGTGTTGGGGTAGTGAGCCTGTTGTGTTGTTGTGTTGGGGAAGTGGGCATGTTGTGTTGGGGTAGTGGGCCTGTTGTGTTGTTGTGTTGGGGTAGTGGGCCTGTTGTGTTGGGGTAGTGGGCCTTTTGTGCTGTTGTGTTGGGGTAGTGGGCCTGTTGTGTTATTGCGTTGGGGTAGTGGGCTTGTTGAGTTGTTGCGTTGGCGTAGTGGGCCTGCCGTGTTGTTGTGTTGGGGTAGTGGGCCTGCCGTGTTGTTGTGTTGGGGTAGTGGGCCTGTTGTGTTGGGGTAGTGAGCCTGTTGTGTTGTTGTGTTGGGGTAGTGGGCCTGTTGTGTTGTTGTGTTGTGGTAGTGGGCCTGTTGTGTTGTTCTGTTGGGGTAGTGGGCCTGTTGTGTTGTTGTGTTGGGGTAGTGGGCCTGTTGTGTTGGGGTAGTGGGCCTGTTGTGTTGGGGGAGTGGGCCTGTTGTGTTGGGGTAGTGGGCCTGCCGTGTTGTTGTGTTGGGGTAGTTTGCTTGTTGAGTTGTTGTGTTGGGGTACTGGGCTTGTTGAGTTGTTAGGTTGGGGTAGTGGGCCTGTTGTGTTGTTGCGTTGGGGTAATGGGCCTGCCGTGTTGTTGTGTTGGGGTAGTGGGCCTGTCGTGTTGTTGTGTTGGGGTAGTGGGCCTGTTGTGCTGTTGGGGTAGTGGGCCTGTGTTGTTGCGTTGGGGTAGTGGACCTGCCGTGTTGGGGTAGTGGGCCTGCCGTGTTGTTGTGTTGGGGTAGTGGGCCTGCCGTGTTGTTGTGTTGGGGTAGTGGGCCTGCCGTGTTGTTGTGTTGGGGTAGTGGGCCTGCCGTGTTGTTATGTTGGGGTAGTGGGCCTGTTGTGTTGGGGTAGTGGGCCTGCCGTGTTGTTGTGTTGGGGTAGTGGGCCTGCCGTGTTGTTATGTTGGGGTAGTGGGCCTGTCGTGTTGTTGTGTTGGGGTAGTGGGCCTGCTGTGTTGTTGTGCTGGGGTAGTGGACCTGTTGTGTTGGGGTAGTGGACCTGTTGTGTTGGGGTTATGGGTTTGTCGTGTTGTTGCATTGGGGTAGTGGGCCTGTTGTTGTGTTGGGGTAGTGGGCCTGTCGTGTTGGGGTAGTGGGCCTGTTCTGTTGGGGTTATGGGCTTGTTGTGTTGTTGTGTTGGGGTAGTGGGCCTGTCGTGTTGTTGTGTTGGGGTAGTGGGCCTGTCGTGTTGTTGTGTTGGCGTAGTGGGCCTGTTGTGTTGGGGTAGTGGGCCTGTTGTGTTGGGGTAGTGGGCCTGTTGTGCTGAGGTAGTGGGCCTGTTCTGCCGGGCATGGATGGTGGATGTGGGGTTAGGAAGACGAGTTGGCGGGCCACTAGTACTACTGCAGGGTTCTGAAAAGCAAAGCAGGGTCATTGTCTCTCAGTGAAAGTAGACAGTTGCTCTGAATGCTAAGCTGCATCTGAGCCTGGCTTCTGACACGAGCTGATAATCAGATTTACTCCGCTGAATCCGCTGGACTCCACAATGCACTCCACTGTCATCCCCCTCTGCCCCCCACAAACCTCCCCCAACCCCAAACTTCTCCTCTACCAGAGCAAAGCTAATTACACCCCGCAGAAACACAAATCTCCATGATTTAAAAAGTCACTCTTTTTCATGGGTTTAACCTTGTTAGAGCCTAAGCCTGGCTTTCTTATACGCCAGGCTCTCTGTGAGGAATTCTCTGTTCCTCCTCTAGACAGACACACACAGGACAGAAACACACTTCTGTTTCGCCTCGAGTCGTCTCCCTGTCAGTGGGTTCACTCAGAAAAAGTGCAATTAAGTGTGTGTGAGTGTGAGCCTGTGTGTAAGCGTGTGTGTTAGCGTGTGTGTGTTTGGAGGGGTCGAGAGCGCACGCCGGCCTCTCCTCTGCAGGCCATCTGGGACTCTGACTAATAGACTTCCTACATTCATCTTCTAGTCCTTGTACATCCCCATCAGGGAGCTGTTGACCACAAACAGGCCCGTAATGACATTAGCCAGGGCTGGCTTTGGGTTGGCTGTTCTGTGTGAGGCCGGCGTGTGGGCTGCCTGATGCCAGGAGGTCAGGCTGTTTCCTGGGGCCCTGCAGGAGCCCAGAGGACTCCTAGGTGTAGTCATAGGCTCTACTCTGTTGCTCTAAGAAGATCAATCAGGATGGAGTGAGCCGTCAGGGTGTATCAGGGTGGGTGTGTCAGAGTGGGAGGCTGCTTGAAATACCAATACTGAGTGAACCTCATCATGGTTGAGTAAAATCATTCTAGTTATACAGGTGTGAGAAATGTGTGTGTACAGTTGTGTGTATCTGTTACCCAATTAAGAGACCAGGACATCTACAGCTTTGGGGGTCATGTACACCCCCCCCCCAAAAAAAAACATGTTTAATGGAGAGGTAGTACAAGCGGGAGTTAGAAGGTAAGGCATGTGTGTGTATGTGGGGTTGTAATGGCAGGGTCCTGCCGTAAAGGGCGTGTTGAGACCTGCCCTCTGACGGTCTGACACGTTGTGGGCTGGATGACACCCTTCTCACCTCATAAAGCTCTTCAGTGGGCGGGAGTGTGGGGAGATAGAGGGAGTGAGGAAGAGGAGTGAGGAGGAGGGCGTGCTCCTGGACCTTTGTTCTCTTGTTCTTCTTCCTCACTTCTTCCTCTTTTCTTCACAAGAATGCAAATGTGTAAACCCTCAGCTCAGAGGAGAGGGAATGAGTGTAGATGGTGGAGGGATTTAAGGCTGATCCTGCCTGTGTGAGTCACATGAGTCACAGACAGTCAGCATCTCTTTCTCTGTGTCTGAGGGGTACTGAGGGCTCATCTCCACACACCCCCTGGCATGCTGTGTGTGTGTGTGTGTGTGTGTGTGTGTGTGTGTGTGTGTGTGTGTGTGTGTGTGTGTGTGTGTGTGTGTGTGTGTGTGTGTGTGTGTGTGTGTGTGTGTGTGTGTGTGTGTGTGTGTGTGTGTGTGTTCATGCCTGCTTCTGTGGTTGTGTGTTTATGTGTTTAGGGTTAAGGGATAGGTGAAAGACGAGGTGAACTTTGTTTAGGTGTCTCAGATGTAGCCGGGAATCCAAGACAAATAAATGTCCTCTCTCCGTGTGTGTGTGTCAGTGGGTATTTTATTACATTTGGGTGTTTGTTCTCTAAAGGCCAGAGAGGGAGTGAATTAGTCCCTGGCACTGAGTCTGTGGGCTGAGTAATGTCCCCTGGCTGGCGTGCAGTGGGTAGCGCGGCGTGTGCAGCCCCATCCCTCCACAAGTTTAATATTGACCGTCCCGCCTGCTTTTATCTCAGCACGACCCTTGTTTAAATAGCAATAGGACCATGTCCTGTGTGCTCAAAGAATCTTTATCATCCTCACAGAAGTGTGTGGGTGTGTGTGTGGGTGGGTGGCTGGGTGTGTGGGTGGCTGGGTGTGTGTGTGTGGGTGGGTGGCTGGGTGTGTGTGGGTGGGTGGGTGGCTGGGTGTGTGTGGGTGGGTGGGTGGGTGGCTGGGTGTGTGGGTGGCTGGGTGGGTGGGTGGCTGGGTGTGTGTGTGTGGCTGGGTATGTGTGGCTGGGTGTGGGTGGGTGGCTGGGTGTGGTGGCTGGGTGTGTGTGTGGGTGTGTGTGTGTGTGTGTGTGTGTGTGTGTGTGTGTGTGTGTGTGTGTGTGTGTGTGTGTGTGTGTGTGTGTGTGTGTGTGTGTGTGGGTGTGTGGTCAAGAAAGGTAAATAAAAGAAGGCAGGGAGAGGTTGAATCTTTCTCCAGCTGTGTTGAGAATGCATGTAGCCTGAGATCTGTTCTTCAGACACAAGGGGGCACTGAAGTTGACATGCATTATTTGAATTGTCTGTACGTTGGCATTCACGTTTAATTAATGCTGTGATTCTCCTTCATGTTGCATGTGGAGAATGACTTTATGTTGCTTTATTTACAGTATTTGGAAACTGGGATTTTATTTGATTGATCGAAAACAGAATACATCTGATCTTTCTTTCTCTCTCTCCCTGCCCCACACTGTTTTTGATGTCCCTTTCAGGACCACACTATGTTTTTGATGTCCCTTTCAGGACCATACTATGTTTTTGATGTCCCTTTCAGGACCACACTATGTTTTTGATGTCCCTTTCAGGACCACACTATGTTTTTGATGTCCCTTTCAGGACCACACTGTCCGTGATGGACGTCCTTCTCTGTGTCCTCGTTTCCTGGTTCACATGAAGGCCTGTCCTGCAGACCTCAGACCCCCACGTTTCCTATCCAGAAACCCCAGGCCACGTCCTCCTCGCCAGGAACCGACACAACAAAGACAAGCCCTTAGCGGCCTGAAGACGCATTCATGTGCAGGTGAGCCACAGCAAAAGCCTTCCTGCTGCTTAGACAATACAATATACGGTACAACAACAACATACAAGATAAGAAATAGTTTATTAATCCCACAATTCGCCCTCAGTGATTAATAAAGTATGTATTGTTAATCTTATCTTCAGAGACAGATAACCTTGTGGTATCATAGGGCATTGTTGCTTTTGACCCCACACCGTTGCTCATTAGGGAACTAGGTCTCAGTGTTAAGAGCATTGGAGGTAACCACCTGGGCCTTCGTTAGTCCTTAATCCGTCCCTCGGACCACTTTGTTAAGGCCTAATCCCTCTCTTTCGGCTCTGGGGAGGAAGTGTCCATAGCGCCGCCCTCCTGGTGGTCCTCTGCTAGGGTGTTAGCCAATGAAAGGCTGTGCCAGCATACCTGCCGCTCCTTTCAGAGCCCTGCCTCTGATGTGAAGGCATTTGTCCACCCCTCTCGCCAGGGCCATAGCCACACTACAGCACATGGCTTTGAAATGAGTGTGAGGAGCCAAGGGGGAACCAGGGGGATTGGGGTATTTCTCTGCTCTGGAATCGGGTTCTAAAAACCAATTATTCTACCATATGGTGGTCGGCTTCAACACAATCGTCCCTGACCCTGGTCCCTGAGGGAAACGTGCTGTGCAGTATTAGCGGGAGGGGGTGTGTGTAGTTGTGTGCCCCTGACACATGTCATTCATATACAGGCATACACACACATACACACACACACGCACTTCATGTGTGTGTAACAGATGGGAAGTGCAGGGCATTGTGAGAGGAGAATAGTGCAGAAATGTGCTCTCCTCCAGTGCAGCTCTCTGTATCCCCCTGCTACCGCTGACTCCTCTCTGTCACACAGACCCCCAGGAAACAAGAGTGCATTGTCTCACAACCCCCCGGCCCCGCAGAGAAAAAAGGAGTGTGCATAGGCAGAGAGAAAGAATAGAGAGAGGGGAGATGGAAGAGGGCCGGTGTCGGCTGGAGCTGATGTTTGTGGAAAGGATCTGAGAGGGGGATGAAAAGAGGAGTGTGGGGAAGAGAGAGAGTGGCTGAGCAGAGAGGAGAGAGTTCCCAGGTAGTGTGAAGTTCAGATTCAGGAGCAGGAGAAGAGGAGTGTGACAGAGTAGAGGTATAACAGATGTCTTCTAGGAGATACAGACATCTTAATCAGGATATTCTAATGCTGCTCTCAGGAAAGGAGGATAAGCTGCCAAGATGCAGGATTTGGATCAGTTAATTGATATGCGGGTGGAATATCGTAAAATGAATGACAAATCATGATGAGTCAAGTTTTTATAAATAGCCCTGCCTCCAGTACTGGGTATCATTCTGAATATATAATATTAAGATGGGAATTGGGCAGCTGGTCCAACAGGGTGGGGTTTCTTCAGCCTTTGTTAGAGCACTGACCCACACAGCAGGGAAAACAGTGTCTGCTCCGGGCCTCACTAAAGTGGGAAAGAAAATGTCACTGGCAGGTATTGGCAGAGACGCCTTTGAGCTGTAAAAGATGATGAATACCATTTATAGATGACCCTCTCTGAGGACCCCACATGTTAACTATTCACCACCATTCTTTGTCAGAACTGAACAATGCCCAATGCCAAAAGTTAAAAGCTTGTATCCCCAGCATACCCCTTGCCTAGGTTGAGACAGTCTCTGACAAGACAGTATCATCGTAAATTAGACTAATCAAAATCTGTATTGAATTTAATACAGGAGAGGAAAATACACCCCCCCCCCCCCCCCCCCGGGCATATCTGCTTGCATTAAATAATGTATTTACCCTGTCTATTGCAGACTCCAGGAGCCTGCAGCACTGCAGCACCACCAGAGGGAGGCGCTTAGCTGTTGTTGTTCCCTGTGTTCCAGTGCCAGTCTCTCCCTCTCCCAGCAGAGCCTCCCCTGAGCTCCCAGTCTGCCCAAGTCCAACATCCTCTACTGTCACTGACTCTGGGCAGCAGGGGACTGGATCCAACCCTGCTCCAGCCTCAGCCCTACCTCATGTCCATACTCAGAAAGGAGAGAAGGAAACAGAGGATGGTGTTAAAGAGATGGATGAAGGCACTTCGGCTTCCTCAGGGGCCTTCCGCCCTCTAAGGCCAGACCAGGAGCCCAATTCTGGTCCTGAGGACATAGACCCCTCAGTCTCTCCAGTCCCTAGTGTCTGTGAGGGTTCTCTCTCAGACTTTAGCCGCCCACCATCCAGCCAGTTCAGCCGAAGCACAGACCTGGGTAGTGGCCGGAGCAGTCCTCTATGTGGTATTGTACCTACGCTGCTTTGAGACAATTGAAGTGAAATGTATTCAAAGCTGTTGCATTCCCCATGGGCTAATTAGTTGTTTCATAAATGTAGAAATTCATAATTACTGTAACTGTTGTACACTACCACTGTTCAAAAGTTTGGGGTCACTTAGAAATGTCCTTGTTATTTAAAGAAAAGCACATTTGTTGTGCATTAAAATAGCATCAATTGATCAGAAATACAGTGTAGACATTGTTTATGATGTAAATGAATATTGTTGCTGGAAACTGCTGATTTTTTTTATGGAATATTTACATAGGCCCATTATCAGCGACCATCACTTCTGTTCCAGTGGCACATTGTGTTAGCTAATCCAAGTTGATCATTTTAAAAGGCTAATTGATCATTAGAAAACCCTTTTGCAATTATGTTAGCACAGCTGAAAACTGTTGTTCTGATTTAAAGAAGCAATAAAACTGGCCGTCTTTGGACTAGTTGAGTATCTGGAGAATCAGCATTTGTGGGTTCGAAGGCTCAAAATGGCCAGAAACAAAGAACTTTCTTCTGAAACTCGTCAGTCTATTCTTGTTCTGAGAAATGAAGGCTATTCCATGCGCGAAATTGCCAAGAAACTGAAGATCTCATACACTGCTGTGTACTACTCCCTTCACAGAACAGCGCAAACTGGCTCTAACCAGAATACAGTAGAAAGAGGAGTGGGAGGCCCCGGTGCACAACTGAGCAAGATGAAAAGTACATTAGAATGTCTAGTTTGAGAAATAGACGCCTCACAAGTCCTCAACTGGCAGCTTCATTAAATAGTACCCGCACAACACCACTCAACGTCAACAGTGAAGAGGCAACTCTGGGATGCTGGCCTTCTAGGCAGAGTTCCTATGTCCAGTGTCTGTGTTCTTTTGCCCATCTTAATCTTTTCTTTTTATTGGCCAGTCTGAGATATGGCTTTTTCTTTGCAAACTTTTGAATGGTAGTGTAGGTGATCAAAATCCTTAAATATTCTGTGATTTTGTACACAGACTTGAATGTTTCATTGTAGCCAAGGCTTGCTTTCCTATCATTTCAAATGGAAGGATAATTATTCCATATATCTTTTTTTCTTTTTACAGCGAATCTGAGTGACCTGGACTCAGAGGGTGGCTCTCCTCTCTCCCAGCACGGCTCCTCTTCCATGTCCCTGTCTGCTCTGGCCTCCTGCACCCCACAGGACCCCCCAACACACCAGCCCCCAAACCCAGCGCCTCACCACCCTCTACACCATCCCCTCCCTCACCAGGCCCAACACTGCCCACCTGACTGGACCACCACGGAGCCCCAGACAGGCCATGTCCTCCCACCCTACCCAGACCCATCCCTGGACCCCAACCCAGACCCTACTACCCTAGCTTTCCCCTCAGACACCTGGCAGTCCTGCCCCAGCCCACAGTGCAGGATAACTCCCCGACCAGGGTCAGGGTTAGGGTCAGGTTTGACCTCATCTCCTGTGGTAGTGGAGAGGCAGGACTGGACATCACACCGCTGGTCCATCCTTCCCCCCATCTCTCCTGTCAGAGGTGAGGAATGATCCCTGCTTGTCCCATATGGGCCGTTCACAGCCTCCTTCCCAGCCCTCCCAGCCTCCTTCCCAGCCTCCCTCCCCGCCCAGCAGCAGCCTACACTGGTGCCCCTTAGCTAGCGCCAGAGGGCTGATTGTCCACAACATGGCTGGACATCTTCCCTGGTACAAAGAAACGGCAGCCAACAGACAACAGAGGAAATCAAAGCCTGGCTCTATAGAGACATCCTCCTCGGATCAGATGCTCCTGTCCCCATCGCCGGTCTGCATTGTGAGGGTCTGCTGTCAGCCCTGTTTTGTTTCCCCTCATAATAAATAACGCAGAAAGCTTTTCTTTTTCCTTTAAAGCGGCAATAGAAAGAGGACTCTTTTGATGAAGAGCTGGTACCGTTTGATTCCCAGTTCAAAGGCGCGCGAGGCCCCTTCACAATAGGAGGGAGTGGGGGGTTCCCTGCATCGTGTGCCGTCCCCACTCAGCCGCGGCTTCCCCGCGCTCTCTCCATTCTCCCGGTCGCTGAAAGGGAGACGTGTAGCCGATGGTCATAAATCCACACTGACCACCGTACGCTGACGGGGAAACAGTTAGAGCTACGGTCCACAATAGAATATAGCGGCTTTCCGTCGCAGCTAATTTACCGTTTAGAATAGAGATAAAGGACGGGGCCACTGACATCTGACTTTTATGGGGGACTTTATGAAAGACTATGAAAAGAGAGCAAACAATTGGGAAATTGTGTAGGGATTTTCATTCTCTAACAGAAGTATTGAGAAGGCGTCTGCCCTCTTCTAAGGTCGTTTCTACTGATTAGTATCGGTTCCAGGTGCGTAGGAGTCAAAATAAGAATACTGAAAGAGATTTCGACCAGCACACTGTTGAAAAAAGGAATACATCCAAAACTGAGGCTTGAATGTAACATAAATATGTTTATTAGAACATCATGGTGCCCCAGAAATCAATCAAGTGGATAAATGAAAGATGAAAAAAAACACAACCATTCCCGGCCTTAGGCCTTTCCTCACTGTAAATAGTCGGCACACACACCTGGCTTCTATAATAGCATATGTCTCATGATCAAGAAAGAAAACATCACAAATCTATAAATCGGTACCTTGTACAATAGACTGCGTGATGTACATTTTTATACAGAATATACAAAAGCAAACAGAGAAATATCATAAATTATTGCTTTTACATATACATTGTGACCATTTCTCTCATAGATCTACAGTTCTATATGGTGGCACACTGTTCTCTATGGGGAGATACTGCTATATGGTGATACACTGTTCTCTATGGGGAGATACAGCTATATGGTGATACACTGTTCTCTATGGGGAGATACAGCTATATGGTGATACACTGTTCTCTATGGGGAGATACAGCTATATGGTGATACACTGTTCTCTATGGGGAGATACAGCTATATGGTGGCACACTGTTCTCTATGGGGAGATACTGCTATATGGTGGCACACTGTTCTCTATGGGGAGATACATCTATATGGTGATACACTGTTCTCTATGGGGAGATACAGCTATATGGTGGCACACTGTTCTCTATGGGGAGATACAGCTATATGGTGATACACTGTTCTCTATGGGGAGATACAGCTATATGGTGATACACTGTTCTCTATGGGGAGATACAGCTATATGGTGGCACGCTGTTCTCTATGGGGAGATACTGCTATATGGTGATACACTGTTCTCTATGGGGAGATACAGCTATATGGTGATACGCTGTTCTCTATGGGGAGATACAGCTATATGGTGATACACTGTTCTCTATGGGGAGATACAGCTATATGGTGATACACTGTTCTCTATGGGGAGATACATCTATATGGTGGCACACTGTTCTCTATGGGGAGATACAGCTATATGGTGATACACTGTTCTCTATGGGGAGATACAGCTATATGGTGATACACTGTTCTCTATGGGGAGATACAGCTATATGGTGACACACTGTTCTCTATGGGGAGATACATCTATATGGTGGCATGCTGTTCTCTATGGGGAGATACAGCTATATGGTGATACACTGTTCTCTATGGGGAGATACAGCTATATGGTGATACACTGTTCTCTATGGGGAGATACAGCTATATGGTGATACACTGTTCTCTATGGGGAGATACAGCTATATGGTGGCACACTGTTCTCTATGGGGAGATACAGCTATATGGTGGCACACTGTTCTCTATGGGGAGATTGTAACGGCAGATTTCCTCCTCTTCGTCTGAAGAGGAGGTGTAGGGATCGGACCAAGACGCAGAGTGGAAAGTGTCCATAATTTATTATAAAATTAACTGAACACTACAATGAAACAAATTAACAAATAGAATCCAACCGAAAACAGTCCCGTGTGGCACGAATACTGACACGAAAGACAAACACCCACAAAAACACACGTGAAACCCCGGCTGCCTAAGTATGATTCTCAATCAGGGACAACGATTGACAGCTGCCTCTGATTGAGAATCATACCAGGCCGAACACACAAAACCCCAACATAGAAAACAACACATAGACAACCCACCCAACTCACGCCCTGACCATACTAAATAAATACAAAACAAGAGAAAACAGGTCAGGAACGTGACATAACCCCCCCCTCAAGGTGCGAACTCCGGGCGCACCACCTAAAACTCTAGGGGAGGGTCTGGGTGGGCGTCTGTCCGCGGTGGCGGCTCTGGCGTGGGACGTGGACCCCACCTTAACAATGTCTTTGTCCGCCTCCTTACTCGCCCCCGTGGCCTCCTCCTAACAACCACCCTCCATGTCAATCCCACTATACCAAAGGGCAGCACCGGACTGAGGGGCAGCACCGGACTGAGGGGCAGATCCTGGCTGGCGGGCGGCTCTGGTGGATCCTGGCTGGCTGGCGGCTCCGGCGGATCCCGGCTGGCTGGCTCTGGCGGATCCTGGCTGGCTGGCTCTGGCGGATCCTGGCTGGCTGGCTCTGGCGGATCCTGGCTTGCTGGCTCTGGCGGATCCTGGCTGGCTGGCTCTGGCGGATCCTGGCTGGCTGGCACTGACTGCTCCTGGCTGGCGGACGGCACTGGCTGCTCCTGTCTGGCGGACGGCACTGGCTGCTCCTGTCTGGCGGACGGCACTGGCTGCTCCTGTCTGGCGGACGGCACTGGCTGCTCCTGTCTGGCGGACGGCTCTGGCTGCTCCTGTCTGGCGGACGGCTCTGGCTGCTCCTGTCTGGCGGACGGCTCTGGCTGCTCAACACAGACGGACAGCTCTGGCTGCTCAACACAGACGGACAGCTCTGACGGCTCGGGACAGACGGGCAGCTCTGACGGCTCGGGACAGACGGGCAGCTCTGACGGCTCGGGACAGACGGGCAGCTCTGACGGCTCGGGACAGACGGGCAGCTCTGACGGCTCGGGACAGACGGGCAGCTCGGACGGCTCGGGACAGACGGGCAGCTCGGACGGCTCGGGACAGACGGGCAGCTCGGACGGCTCGGGACAGACGGGCAGCTCGGACGGCTCGGGACAGACGGGCAGCTCTGACGGCTCGGGACAGACGGGCAGCTCTGACGGCTCGGGACAGACGGACAGCTCTGACAGCGCTGGGCAGGTGGGAGCAACTGGAGAGAGAAAACGGAGAGACAGCCTGGTGCGGGGGGCTGCCACCGGAGGACTGGTACGTGGAGGTGGCTACGGAATTACCGGACCGTGAAGGAGGACACGCGCTCTTGAGCACCGAGCCTGCCCAACCTTACCAGGTTGAATGGTCCCCGTAGCCCTGCCAGTGCGGCGAGGTGGAATAGCCCGCACTGGGCTATGCTGACGAACCGGGGACACCATTTGTAAGGCTGGTGCCATGTACGCCGGCCCGAGGAGACGCACTGGAGACCAGATGCGTTGGGCCGGCTTCATGACACCCGGCTCGATGCCCAACCTAGCCCTACCAGTGCGGCGAGGTGGAATAGCCCGCACTGGGCTAAGCACGCGTACTGGGGACACCGTGCGCTCCACCGCATAACACGGTGTCTGACCAGTCCGACGCCCTCTCACTCCACGGTAAGCATGGGGAGTTGGCTCAGGTATCCTACTCGGCTTTGCCACACTCCGCGTGTGCCCCCCCCAAGAAATTTTTGGGTCTGACTCTCGGGCTTCCGTGCCTTCATACCGCCGGTTCCTCTCTCCGGTTGCCTCTGCTCTCCGAGCTGCCTCCAGCTGTTCCCATGGGAGGCGATCCTTTCCAGCCAGGATCTCCTCCCATGTGTAGCAACCCTTGCCGTCCAAAACGTCCTCCCATGTCCAATTCTCCTTTTTGCACTGCTGTCGCTGCCCTTTTCCACTCTGCTTGGTCCTTTGGTGGTGGGTGTTTCTGTAACGGCAGATTTCCTCCTCTTCGTCTGAAGAGGAGGTGTAGGGATCGGACCAAGACGCAGAGTGGAAAGTGTCCATAATTTATTATAAAATTAACTGAACACTACAATGAAACAAATTAACAAATAGAATCCAACCGAAAACAGTCCCGTGTGGCACGAATACTGACACGAAAGACAAACACCCACAAAAACACACGTGAAACCCCGGCTGCCTAAGTATGATTCTCAATCAGGGACAACGATTGACAGCTGCCTCTGATTGAGAATCATACCAGGCCGAACACACAAAACCCCAACATAGAAAACAACACATAGACAACCCACCCAACTCACGCCCTGACCATACTAAATAAATACAAAACAAGAGAAAACAGGTCAGGAACGTGACAGAGATACATCTATATGGTGATACACTGTTCTCTATGGGGAGATACAGCTATATGGTGGCATGCTGTTCTCTATGGGGAGATACAGCTATATGGTGATGCACTGTTCTCTATGGGGATATACAGCTATATGGTGGCATGCTGTTCTCTATGGGGAGATACAGCTATATGGTGATACACTGTTCTCTATGGGGAGATACAGCTATATGGTGATACACTGTTCTCTATGGGGAGATACAGCTATATGGTGGCACACTGTTCTCTATGGGGAGATACAGCTATATGGTGGCACACTGTTCTCTATGGGGAGATACAGCTATATGGTGGCACACTGTTCTCTATGGGGAGATACAGCTATATGGTGGCACACTGTTCTCTATGGGGAGATACATCTATATGGTGGCATGCTGTTCTCTATGGGGAGATACAGCTATATGGTGATACACTGTTCTCTATGGGGAGATACAGCTATATGGTGGCACACTGTTCTCTACGGGGAGATACAGCTATATGGTGGCACACTGTTCTCTATGGGGAGATACAGCTATATGGTGGCACACTGTTCTCTATGGGGAGATACAGCTATATGGTGGCACACTGTTCTCTATGGGGAGATACATCTATATTGTGGCAAGCTGTTCTCTATGGGGAGATACAGCTATATGGTGGCACACTGTTCTCTATGGGGAGATACAGCTATATGGTGATACACTGTTCTCTATGGGGAGATACATCTATATGGTGGCATGCTGTTCTCTATGGGGAGATACAGCTATATGGTGATACACTGTTCTCTATGGGGGAGATACATCTATATGGTGATACACTGTTCTCTATGGGGAGATACAGCTATATGGTGGCATGCTGTTCTCTATGGGGAGATACAGCTATATGGTGGCACACTGTTCTCTATGGGGAGATACAGCTATATGGTGGCACACTGTTCTCTATGGGGAGATACAGCTATATGGTGGCACACTGTTCTCTATGGGGAGATACAGCTATATGGTGGCACACTGTTCTCTATGGGGAGATACAGCTATATGGTGGCACACTGTTCTCTATGGGGAGATACAGCTATATGGTGATACACTGTTCTCTATGGGGAGATACAGCTATATGGTGATACACTGTTCTCTATGGGGGAGATACATCTATATGGTGATACACTGTTCTCTATGGGGAGATACAGCTATATGGTGATACACTGTTCTCTATGGGGAGATACAGCTATATGGTGATACACTGTTCTCTATGGGGAGATACAGCTATATGGTGATACACTGTTCTCTATGGGGGAGATACATCTATATGGTGATACACTGTTCTCTATGGGGGAGATACATCTATATGGTGATACACTGTTCTCTATGGGGAGATACAGCTATATGGTGATACACTGTTCTCTATGGGGAGATACAGCTATATGGTGATACACTGTTCTCTATGGGGAGATACAGCTATATGGTGGCACGCTGTTCTCTACGGGGCAGTCGCAGAGCAAGTCACTGGTTCATTTATTTCACACAGAAATAAATGTAGAATAAGAATTTGTTCTTAACTGACTTGCCTAGTCAAATGAAGGTTAAATTAAATGAATTATAAAATAAAAATATTTCACCCAGATGTAGACAGACCCAGGTTTTGGTGAAAACATTTCAACATTCTACAATTCTAAACTCAGCAAAAAAAGAAATGGCCCTTTTTCAGGACCCTGTCTTTCAAAGATAATTTGTAAAAATCCAAATAACTTCACAGATCTTCATTGTAAAGGGTTTAAACACTGTTTCCCATGTTTGTTCAATGAACCATAAACAATTAATGAACATGCACCTGTGGAACGGTCTTTAAGACACTAACAGCTTACAGACGGTAGGCAATTAAGGTCACTGTTATGAAAACTTAGGACACTAAAGAAGCCTTTCTACTGACTGAAAAACACCAAAAGAAAGATGCCCAGGGTCCCTGCTCATCTGTGTGAACGTGCCTTAGGCAAGCTGCAAGGAGGCATGAGGACTGCAGATGTGGCCAGGGCAATAAATTGCAATGTCCGAACAGTGAGACGCCTAAGACGGCGCTACAGGGAGACAGGACAGACAGCTGATCGTCCTCGCAGTGGCAGACCACGTGTAATAACACCTGCACAGGATTGGTACATCCGAACATCACACCTGCGGGACAGGTACAGGGTGGCAACAACAACTGTCTGAGTTACACCAGGAACGCACAATCCCTCCATCAGTGCTCAGACTGTCCGCAATAAGCTGACAGAGGTTGGATTGAGGGCTTGTAGGCCTGTTGTAAGGCAGGTCCTCACCAGACATCACCGGCAACAACGTCGCCTATGGGCACAAACCCACCGTCGCTGGACCAGACAGGACTGGCAAAAAAGTGCTCTTCACTGACGTGTCGCGATTTTGTCTCACCTGGGGTGATGGTCGGATTCGCGTTTATCGTCGAAGGAATGAGCGTTATACCGAGGCCTGTACTCTGGAGCGGGATCGATTTGGAAGTGGAGGGTCCGTCATGGTCTGGGGCGGTGTGTCACAGCATCATCGGACTGAGCTTGTTGTCATTGCAGACAATCTCAAAGCTGTGCGTTACAGGGAAGACATCCACCTCCCTCATGTGGTACCCTTCCTGCAGGCTCATCCTGACATGACCCTCTAGCATGACAATGCCACCAGCCATACTGCTCGTTCTGTGTGTGATTTCCTGCAAGACAGGAATGTCAGTGTTCTGCCATGGCCAGTGAAGAGCCCAGATCTCAATCCCATTGAGCACATCTGGGACCTGTTGGATCGGAGGGTGAGGGCTAGGGCCATTCCCCCCAGAAATGTCCGGGAACTTGCAGGTGCCTTGGTGGAAGAGTGGGGTAACATCTCACAGCAAGAACTGGCAAATCTGGTGCAGTACATGAGGAGGAGATGCACTTCAGTACTTAATGCAGCTGGTGGCCACACCAGATACTGACTGTTACTTTTGATTTTGACCCCCCCTTTGTTCAGGGACACATTATTCCATTTATGTTAGTCACGTCTGTGGAACTTGTTCAGTTTATGTCTCAGTTGTTGAATCTTATGTTCATACAAATATTTACACGTTAAGTTTTCTGAAAATAAACGCAGTTGACAGTGAGAGGACATTTCTTATTTGCTGAGTTTACGTTCAATATGCAAGCAATATATAAGATGAAGTTTGTTATTTTTTCCATATTAAAATATCGACAGTATAATGTATGTGAGAACAAAATAGAAATTTTTATGCATTTGCTGAATTTCATTCCCATAGTTGGGGATGTCAATGTCTTGGGCAGAGTGTTATACAGGCTAATTAATGATCCCTCTCGTGTGTGTGTGTGTGTGTGCAGTGTGTGGGTGTATTTGGTGTGCAGGAACCCCTCACCCCTCTGCAGTCCTTTTCAAATGGGGTCCTCTCTTTGTGTGCTCCCCTCAGCTCCCTTTCAGGTCCCCACGCCAGGGCCCAACAATCAGAGGGTGACCCCAAGGCGACCCCTCATTGAGCATCATCTCCAGAGTGTAACTGTCCTTGACAATGGAGCGGGACGCTGGCCTATTGTGGTGCCCTGCCTGGCCTCTCCACCACCCAGACCCAGGGCACCACCCAGCCTTTCAGCCCCACGGTGTGGCCAGAGTGGGGGGACAGGGGGGTACATGGGGACACAGAGGAGCCTTGTCTGGGCTGACTCCTTCCTGCCCTGCCTGGCCTTGCCCCTACGCCCCCCTATCCACCAACACGCCCGCCCTGACTCAGTAGCACTCCTCAGAATGAAGGCTGACTTGACAGCAGCAATATGCTTTAAAGTGTCAAGTCAAGTCCCTCCATTGTCTCTCTGAGTAGAGAGCCGAGGCACTGGAATGCACAATGGTGTGTGTGTGTGTGTGTGTGTGTGTGTGTGTGTGTGTGTGTGTGTGTGTGTGTGTGTGTGTGTGTGTGTGTGTGTGTGTGTGTGTGTGTGTGTGTGTGTGTGTGTGTGTGTGTGTGTGTGTGTGTGTGTGTGTGTGTGTCGTCAGACGTAAAGGAGCTGAGTTTGTGTGTTTTTTATTTGCGTGTGTATATATTATGTGTGTCTGCTATCTGTTTTACATGTCCATACGAGAGAAGAAGAGCTCATTCTCTAAGGCTGTCATCGTGACAGAAACCCTCAGCACACCATTTTCAGTTACCGTTACAAAAAAAGGCAAAGAAAGCAGGTGTGTTTTGACTGTTTTGAGAAGAGTCAAGTAAAGAGTGATTTAAGGGCGGACGTTTGGCCTATCCTGTGAGTGAGGTATGTGGTAATGAGGGCTTAGAGGGAGAGCATTGCTCCTGTGTGTATAGTAGCATCTCCCGTAGCCCCAGGGTCTGACTGGCTCTGTGTAGGCTGACACAGACTCCACCTGGGGGGGCATCCTCTCCCGTGGAGGTCCTGGTTTGGTGGTGGGGTGGAGGGTTGATGACACCGGCTCAGGGCAAGAAGGAGTGGGAGTTTGCTGGGTGTCTGGGTGAAGTGTGTGTTTGTTGTGTGTGCATGGGTATGATACCAAGCCGTCTCTGTGAAGCCTAGAGGGGACAGGCAGTCAGGGACTAATTGAGTTACAACCAGGTGTTGGAACCAGTTCAGGGAGCAGCGAAAACACATTTTTCCTTTAGAGGAATGGAAACAAAACCGGGAAAGAAAGGGATCTCTAGTGTTGCGGAACAGAATCGTTACTTTTAAATCTTGAACCAGTTAATAATGTAATAATGTAAATTTGTTATCACATTTTTCCCCCCTAATGTCTAGTATATATTGTAATTCTGTAATTCAGTGAAGTTATGATGCTAGTAATAGCATAAACATATTCCAATTCACATCATGTCATGATGCCCAGCACTTCAAGCCAAGTCCCCTCCACGTCCACTCCTCTCTCTCGCTCTCTCCCCACCCGTGAAATTTCAGTCACATCTCTCACCTGCACTTATCTGTCCTCAAACATGTAAACAACTAGCTTACACATTCCACAGCAAGTTGCTCTATCCACGCTTCTTGGTGGACTAAATGAAAGAACCATGTTGATTTCACAGGGTAAAAATTGAACGAAAAGGAACTGTATTAACCGTTACTTTTTTGGGGTGTTCGAACCGGTTCAGAACTTTATTATGCTGGTCGGAACACTGTAAATAAATAAATAGGGGTTCTGCTCGGAACGGATCCTCTATTTCTAACCCAATCCTCCATTTCTATTGCATCATGTAACACAGTACAGTAGTATGTTCTCTATGTGATATGCCCAACCTGTTTGTGCTGTTTCAGATGGCAGTGACACAGTGTCCACCTGGTCCCGCTGTTCTCAGGTCAGCTCTAGCCAGTCCCATGTGTTTGATGAACTGGAGGCCATCGCCCCGCGGACAGGCTCCTGTCTGTCCCTAGACCACCCACTCAGCCCAGCAGACTGCAGCCCACCTGGTACAGGTCCTGTACAGAGCACCCACATTATGTCCAGTAGATCGTATAAAATACCAATGATGTCACACCTGTCAAGGGTCTACACAATGATTACATCAGAAACGTGCTCTATATTTATGTCAAACATGTGCTCCTCTAACTGTAGACACTTGGAAAAGAAGAGCTTTGTTGTATGGCCATTGGCTTTTTACTTTGTATCAAAGTTGGTGAATTAACTGTTTCTTTTTTTAGAGCAGGTGAATGCTTAACCAGCTGCTTGTGGAATGTACCTGATGTTTAGAGTTGTTTCTACCTGGGCAGTCCATGGTGTTCAAATTAATTAGCATTATTTAGACAGTTATGTCAATGCAAAGGTCACGGCACCTAATTGTCTTTTTCCTATTTGTGGTTGTTGTTGTTGTTGTGGCCATGTTTGTCTGACCACCATTAATGAGACATGCTCTCCTTCCTCAGCCGCTCTAATGTAATGGACTGGGGTGTGACAGTGATGTGTGTATCTCAGCGCTCTGTTGTGGAACACTGTGTCACGTCTTTGTGTGTGTACAGTAAATGCGTGTGTGTGTGTCTCGAGGTTGGTCAGTGCAGTGAGCTGTGAAGTGGAACATTACCCAACGCAGACAGTGATTTTCTCACTCACTGAGGACTTCCCCAAGCTTCTCTCATCCCCTCTAATCCCTGACAAGGTGTTTAAGATGTTTAACCTGCTCGCTTGACCTGAACCTCCGTCTGACCTCCATGACCTTTGCCCTGAGGATGTGGTGGGATCATGTCAGTGGTGTAACATCTTCCTCAATTGACAAATATAGACATCTATTATCAGTATAGAGCCTGGAAAGCAAATACAGTGTGTCTTTACAATAGGTTGCATTGTCATAGCTAATGAGGGGGTTAACTCCCAGCCTAACTGAAAGTGTGTCAACAGAATGTGTTTCAACCACGCTGATCCACGGGACTTCCTTCACCACAACTCCTTAATCAATCAGACAGACAGACAGTTCCCTATTTTCTCACCTGAAGGGGTTTACCTGACAAACAGAAACACACCCAGAGACACACGCAACGCATTGTAGAGGCAGGAGCACTCCCTAGGCCATGGGTAGGCAACCCTGGTCCTAGAGGTCCACAGGCACGTCATGTTTTTGATTTAACTGACCTGGAAGACCAGGTGTGTTGAATGTAGGGAATCACTCGGTTGGTCAGGTGTGGTGCCTAGTTGGAACAACATCTTGCAGTACCTGCAGCACTCCAGGTACAGGGTTGTCTTCCCCTGATCTAGGCAGAATTCATTTAAAGTCGCTCAAAGTCTCTAAAAGTTAGTCGCTCAAAGGACATACTGTAAAAAATGCTGTACTGTACTTAACAACTAGAAAACTATCCAGATGTGATACTTTTTATGCGCTATAAAACACAATGCATTCCACTATGGCTGTGAGATGGTGGGACTGAGATTGCATTGAGAGGAGAAGCAGGGTTGACCTGCAGCGGAGCATGATATGAGGCAGCTCCAGCCCAGCGGCTGTGTGAAATCCCCTCCTAGGGAACAGCATCTCCACACCCTGCTCTCTGCCTGGACGACGTGGGCCGAGGATTTGCATGGGCAGGGAGCCCACACTGTTACTGATCCCCTTTTAATTGGCCATGACAGAGAACTTTGGAGCCTAGGACTGGGGGATGGAGCTGGAGGGTTGTCAGTCATATTTGCACACACACCTCACTGATCCATACAGGACTATTTCCTCTACCTCTAATCTGGTTCAGAGAGGCTATCCCTGGCCTATCCCTGGTTATCCCTGGCCTATCCCTGGTTATCCAGGGGTCCCTGTGGTAACCCCCTGCACACAGGGAATCAGAGAAGGTGGTCACTCTGGTCCTGACTAATATATTTTTTGTTGAGTCCCGTGTAGCTCAGTTGGTAGACCATGGCTCTTGCAACACCAGGGTTGTGGGTTCGTGTCCCACAGCATGAAAATGTATGTACTTGCTACTGTAAGTTGCTCTGGATAAGAGTGTCTGCTAAATGTAAAACTTTTTTTATTTTTATTAAATGAGTTAGTAGATGGACTGACTAGTGCAATGGACTCCATTAGTCCATTTTTAATGCTTTAGTTCTGATGTGTTGGATCTGCTGTTTCACATAATGTTCAGTTGGTACTGTATGTCACCTCTGCAGAGATGTCCCCAGGCCTGGCTGCTCTGACAGTGGGCTGTGACTCAGGGGACCTGGGCTCCCTGTCCCGTGTGCAGCTCCTGCTCCTGGACCGGTCGGACCCTGTGGAGCCCCACTGGCTCGCTGGTCAGGACATGTACTCCCCAACAGAAGACAGAACAACAGGCCACACAGCGGAGCTCAGAGCCAGAAGACCTCTCAGTCCAAGACTGTATACTACAGGTATCCCTGATTTACAACTCAACACCCAACCCAGTCTGTGATTTATTTGTGAGTCAGTGAATATGATTGGACTGGCACGTCTTTATATACACAATGTGTTTGAGACATTGTCTCAGTAAGATTACTAGATGAAAACTCACTCCTTCGACAGTTTCTGTAACATCAGTTACAAGAGCCAAACTATGACCTTTGATAGAAACAGAAAAACCGTTGATTTCACAACAGGGAAAATCCAGACAGAGGAGTATTCTGTAGAATAGGTTGGACAGGGGAATACCAAGCAGTGTTATGGGTGTGTGCCTACCAGTCATTGGCCGGCCTTGAGAGTAATGTCTTTACAGTGTGAACCGCCTCTCATCTGCTCCCAGGCATGCTGCTGCAAGCTCTTAACTGAAAGGCCATAAAGATATGGAGGCTCATTTCTGGCTTTGGCAGAGCATTTTATTGGGATATGATATGCCATATTAATAAAGATCAAACCGCTTCGCGTTTATCATTAACATGGAGACCTCAGCCCAGACACACAAAAGTATCTCTTTTAACAATGGCACAATCTGGATGTGATTGTGTCTATGCGGCATGCGCATATCACTCTGGGTGATGCAAGAAATGGCATAGAAAGTTGACCAAACGTCCTGTAAAGTGGTAAAAGGAACATAAGTGGTCGATGAGCAATAAGCACGTCATATTGTAGTTTTATAGGCAAACAAAAGATGTGTAACTTGTTTTCCATGATATTGACAATACTAATGCTCAGTGTGATGCTTCTCCTCTGAATTGGCAATGGCCTTGAATACAGTCATTGAATCAAACTAAATCCTCTTCACTCGGTGACGTATCACTGTGGCCTGCCTGGAGATGTAGACATTGCAGGGAGCTAGTCTGTCTGTCTGTCCTCCTAGGTGTGTCTCCGGAACAATGTTTTCCCATTCTGTGTTTGCACCTGGCACGCTTCTGCGAGACAGGTGCTCCTCCATGGTTTTTTCCCCCTCTTTTTATATCAGTATTTGCAGAGATTAGGAACCATACTTTAAACGAATACATGGCATTACTCATATCGGTGCACGCACTCAAACACAAAGGAAAACATACACGCAAGCGTGTACACCGGGCACGTTGGCACACGCGCACACACGATCCATCCAGTTTGTGTCTTCAAATTTATGTGCGTGTGCATGTCTGCATGGATGTGTGTGTGTGTGTGTGTGCGTTGTTGTCAGGCGTCCTGCAGCCCATCACAGCTGGCAGCTGTGGAGACGGCAGTGTGTCTGAGAGGTGTGTCGCCACAGGCAAAGTCCAGGGACAGGGTGAGCACACAATGGTGAGTGTCTGTAGGCCCTCCCCTAAACTACCCCTCACAACAACCCCCCCCCCTGTGGCTTTCATCCATCTCTTTAAATGACTATTGCACATTGTTGTTTAAACACAGACTATACAAACACACAGACACTGACTGAGACAAAGACCTCTATTTACAGTATAAACTTGAACTGGCGTGAATTTGTAACTGCCATCCCGGATCAAGCAGCCAAATTGTTGTTGATAATTGAAACACAATATAACAACAGTGAGAGAAGCGTGCAGTGCAGCAGGTGTGTAGTTAATCAGTCACAGGTCACCGGAGGGAGAGGCTGGTGACTGTACCACTGAAAGAGCAGACAGCCTATTTACACCACGCTCCACTCAGCCCACTGCTCTATCCAAGGGGGGACCACTCACTCACACTTAGATGTGGCTCTATACAGGGGGGACTCTTTTGGAGGATGCACCGCTGGTGGGATGGATCAGACAGGGTCAGGGGTGAGGGGTCAGGGGGTAAACGCAGCGCTGCGAGTGCCGGGGTGCAGTGGAATGGATGCAGGTGCTCCACGCGATAGACTATTCATCTCCTCTTTATGATGGAGGAGAGAGCTTCCTCTGCTTTCTGAAAGGCTCAATGTGCCTTATAAGCTCCCTGTGATTATGTCTAACCACAATGAAGGGTTCTGAGTACCCGGGGCATGATTCATGTTAGTCTATTTGCATACTGGACCACTACTACACCACAGGTTTAGAGTCTAGTGTGCTGGTACGGGATTGGCACGCATTATGTGGTTATAATGTGTTTTTTCTGTAATAGTCATGCCTGATTGGTCAATGTGGTTTGAACACAGGTCAGACTGAATAATGTGATCGTCGTGTCGCGGTTTTATGCTTGTGTTTTCAGCAGTCCCACACCGAGGATGGTTCCAGGTCACCATCGTCATGGATCAGTGATTCCAGTCCATCAGGCATCATATCCGGGTCCACCAGTTCCCAATGCGAGTCCTGCTGTGGTACTGCATCGTATAACTCTTATCATATCCACACATAATGAACATGATCTCGTAACAACCTTATTGATTTGATTTCCTAATCGTTATACTTCAGCTTGCTCTGCATATTATGCATTCAACCCTTCTCTCTAAACTTAAGCATACAGCTCTGGAAACCCTCAACAGCTATCTTTAATCAGTCAATATCTACAAGAGGCTGTCCTTAACATGAGGGTTTGGTCTCCGTAAAAGCCCCCTCTGTCCATACTAGAGCGGGTCTTATTCAAAGCCATTGTGTTCTTACTGTCACCGCTGTGTTTGGCCGTGTTTCTCTGCGTCCGGTACACTTAAGCCTGATAATCCTCCGTAGAGCCGGCTGGCGAGCAGAGTGGTGCTCTCCTGTGTGGCCGTCTTGTGTACACTGATGAATAATGGGTTCAAAGGCAGAGCAAGTACTGTAGGACCAGAAACACAGAGAAAACAGGCTTCACAGGAAGGAAAGAGAAAGGAAAGATCAATTGGGTTTGACTTACCCCCTTTACATTTCTCTCTCTTCTGTGAAGCAGAGAGACATTCTTTTTGAGCTAAAACTTTCTCCCCATTCAATTTCTCCCTTTCCCTCTTCCCTCTCATCACTTTCTCCTTCGTCCTTTTTGTTCTTCCTCCACCTCTACTTCACCACATCTGTCCTCAGCCTGTGATCATGCCATGTGTTTTAACGCTGAGTGACTCTCCTGTATCAGTCATTGTGTTATGTTGGCCCTAATGGCTCGTGGCTCGCTGTGTTGCGGCTCAGTGACAGCACCACTATAAACCCAGTTGTCATACCTGTGATTCAACGGCCATGCTTGAAGGCCACCGTGCTCAGCCGTTAACTATGACCAAGGGCACAGTGACATGTAACATGTCCTCTTGGCTCCACTGCTTGTTGTCTGATGTCAGGACACCATGACTGGTGGGTTACACTCACTGGTCAGATACCAGGAGCTGTGTCACATGACTACATCTATGTTAACTTACAGATGGGGCGGAGTCCGAGGGAAGTGACCAAACCAGCCAGGCCCTTACCATCTTAAATGACAGGGGTGAGTGACATTTTAGTGAGATGTCTTAATGTGGGATAGTAAAGTTTTCCCACTGTATTATTACCTCTATTTTACATGCCTGCAATGGAACGCTCATAATGCTCATTGAACATAAGACAACTGTTTGTTGTGGTGGAGCCCTAAACATCCCGAAACCCCAAAAGACGGTCTTATTTACTGCAGCTCTGCGACAACAAACTTGTCACATAAAAAACAAGATGTCATCCCAGGTATCCTTGGTGATGGTCTGTGTGTTCTTGCACAATGACCTCTGGGAGGCCAAAGACATGGTCAGAGCCCAGGAGAGGGTCATGGGGAGGGCGCTGAGGGGTCAGCCCCGGGTTCAGCGAGCCTTTGAGAGGTGCCCAGTGTGTGGGATGGCTTTGTGTGGCCATAGGTTAGGTGAGATTGGGTTTCCAAGCGGAGGAACGGCGCAGTTAAAACTCTCAATAGAGCTCCCTAAGTAGTCCATAGAATGACACTGTTATGACTCAATGTGACACTATGGAGACAGCATTGTAGGGTGACAGCATGTTGTTCCAGTATGAATTTACGAATCCAATAAGGATTTTGACCTAAAAGTATGTATCCAAATAAAGAATATACAACAAATGTGAAATACAGACCCTGTTGTCGTAGTTATCAGTTTTGTTATAACAGGTTTATAGCTTTATAATGTGGCTTGTTTCAAATAAAGTGCATGAACCAATAGGCAGAATACAAGCCAATGTCACTTGGGCCAATGACTTACCCAGTCAGAAACATCATGCAATAAGATAAGATAAGTCAGTAAGATATGTGGTCTGTCCCCAGTGAGCTCTCTGATAAGGTCTTTGTCCCTCTCTCTGTTATAATTAATTCATAGGTACAAATTCATGACTGTTTCAATTCTGCCCGGTCACTCCTGTGTTTACCCCAGAGTTTAGCATTCAGCTGTTACTGAAGACGTTAGTGCCCTAAGTGAATATCGTTATGAGCCGGGGCCACAAAAAGGACTAACCTGGACTGACCCTGGTAGATTGTTCCGGAAGGCTTCGGGGAGCCGCTAGCTGGACAGATTAGGGACGGTGATAGAGAAGGGAAAGACACTGGAGCAGAGATTAGTCGTGTTCCACCCCCCCAAAGAGGACCACACACTGACAATGTAGCTGTGTCACCATTGTCACTAAACCACTGTCACTGTGGGCTCAGTGGCCATTGTCTCCTCCAAAATCCACCATCGTTTTCTCTCCCTCCTTGCCCTTTTTCAAACCTGGATTCATCCAGGCCCTTTGATTGGCACTTGTCAGCGGCTGATAGAGAGGATGACGTGTTGGAAAACGAACGTGCCGATAAAGGAGACCTGAAAAGGCCAATCCCTCTCCATGAATAATAATCTGGAAGGATTTGCCTTTTTTGTCCGCCCCTCCCTTTATTCCAGCCTTTCTTCTGGACAGATAGAGGAGTCGAGGCTCTGGGTGGCATCGGTGAATGGCACTGATTGTTTCACTGACGCTCATCCCTTTCTCAAACACACAAAGAAAAAGATACAAGTCCGACCTTCCTGCTTCTTCCTGGTGCACTGGATGTTGGGGTGTTTCTGTGTGGAGGAGCAGTCAATGTGTCTATTTTTGTGTTCAGGGGCAGAGCCAGCCAGAAGGGGGGGTGGTGTGTGATTATTTTTTTTGTCTTCGGTGGCCTTTTGAGATCAGGGAGGGGATTTGACTTGGCTACACACAGCCAAATCCAGCTATCTGCCACGATTCAGATGGCTCTGTTGGTATGGTAACCTGGTCTGTGTGTTTTAGATGGTTTCTAAGCAGGCCACTGTCTTGTTTCCAGCTTGAACTGACCAGTAATCACTCCCCAGCATTCACGGATTAGGCCATGTTAGAATAGGAGCTTTTAGAAAGGAAGGCACCAAATCGTGAATAATTTGGGCAAAGCTTTTACTTTGTATCAAAGATGACTCAGAGTCGCTATGTTTAAAATGACCTGTCTAGATGGGTCTTGTCCAATAATGAACATAAATATATTATGAAATGTGTTCATGTAAGATGTTAAAGCGCTTGCACAAATGCATCATTTCAGATAGCAATTGAACTAACATTTTGTCACCGTTCCTTCTAATTTCATGGTGTATAGGCATGCATTCTATACAGTATGATATCATTTGTATTATACATCTCCTTGGTCCTTCCAATTTCGTTTAAATAAATAATCTAAACATGATTGATGTTGCACACAAATAAATATTGTAGACCGAATGATAAATTCTATGTTGTATCGGTGGACAGTATTTTACTACCCAAAAGCCTTTGACATTGAGAATTGTGCCCGACACAGAAACTGAAGTAGAGATGTGATTGTGTTCACTGTGGTGGAAGACGGATTGTCAAATGAGACATGACTATATCCATCTGAGCTGCTGACCTCTGACCTTTCAGCGCGATATATGATATATGATGACAGTCTGTGACGTTTTTGATGAAAGATAGATCTGAACCCTATCACTCTGTTGGTCAAGCTTTCTCCCGATCGTAATGTCTAACGAACACCATCGTAATGTCTAACTAACACCAGTTAGTTAGACATTACACCATCCTAATGCTGAAATATTGAAACTCGTTTGTTTTATGTGGTAACACAAGTAACACTTATGGTAAAGAATGACAAAAAAATTTTTTTAAAAGGACCTTGTAATCACAATCCAAGCCTCGATGTACCTTGAGTCTTCATTGATGGCACTCGTTGTCCCTGCGCTTCCAGGCCAGGAAGTGCATTCTGACATTTCATTGACTCCTAATTGGTGGCCAGTGCCAAATCGACTGAGTGGTTAAGTTTCCCGAAGGGAGTGTCCCTCTTTTAGTTAGGATGTGTAAAGAACAGAGGAGTGGAGATGTGATGTGACTGGGATGTTTAGGGAGGACAAAGAGGTGAATGTGTGTTTGTGAGGGGGGGGGGGGGGGGGGGGGTGATTCCTTAAGTAGCAAGATAGATGTACACAAATGCAGAACACCTAGCATGTTGACTTTCAAAGTGCTTTGTGGAACTCTACTAGGCACACAACAGTAATATTAAACTAAGTGAGTCAGCATCATGAAAATACAATAACCAGTGAATGAGTACCAGAAACAAGAAGGTGCCAAACCATAACCATAAACCGTGTTAGTTTCATAGATCTGCTTATGGGGATATGACTGCAATATGATGACCTCTCAGACTCAGATGGACTTTGAAATCTGCCCAATGCCATGAGATTATTCTCTATCTCTGTGTCCCCATCCAGGCCCCAGCCCAGACCAGGGGGTTCCAGTGAAGGAGGAGCCTGGTTGCCCTGATCGGGGGAAGCGAGGCTGGGCTTCCACAGGGGACAGGAGAAGGCCCGGGAGGCTGGAGCGCAGGATGAGGGAGAAGGAGCGAAAAAGGGAGGAGAGAAAGACAAAGGTGCTAAACATCTACTCCAGACTACAGGACAGCGGGCCCCTCCAGCCCAGCCGCAACAGGGGCCGCTCCAAGTTTGAGGACTGTGAGTGTATCAGTGTATCCATCCACCCTCATACATTTAAAACCCAAAACTGCCAACCGACACATATTGATCTGCCCACTGCCTCTTACCATAAGGGAGCATGTTAGCAAAACACAAACGCATCTACGCTCAACACTGCGGCCTCTCAACTTTTTAAAATAATTATTCTCCCCAACACAATTTTCCTTTAGTCCAGAGCACAGCAGTCAATTTCACCATTTCAATTAGCTGCTTTGTAAACAGGAGTTTACCCTGAAATTCTTCAGTTTCTCCCAAATGTAAAATTTCTGTCATGCCACCCATTGTCACTGTGCCGAGCCTGGCAAGTCCCACAATGAGCCTGTAGTCCATGGGTCAAGGTTAAGGGGGTGGGGCCCCTAGACTGGTCCCTGGGTCAGGGTTTCTCCTGTGTGCACAGCCACTTGTCTGATTGGACAGGTTTGTTCAGCCAGTAATAAACCGAGAGGAAGAACCCTGCAGCTGTCCTTCCACACAACAAAAGGAAGGTTTTTACCAATGATGAGCTTTTGTGTGTGTGTGTGTGGTGGGGAGAGGGAACTGTTTCTCTTTCATAAGTGTGTATTGGCTTCAACTATTTCTCAGATCTCAGCTCATTTTATATTTTTAGCAGTCGTCTTCAAGCATCATGTTTATGTCTGCTGGTGTAACTTTCTGTTTGTCTTTGTGGGTTTGTGTGATAATGAGTGTCAGTATGTGTGTGTGTTTGCACGTGTGTGTGGGCTGCTGCCCCTCGCTCAGACACGTGTAAATGTGTCCCCTCATTAGGGGCTGAAAGGCACTAATTGGCCTTAATTGGCACCCTCTCGTCTGGCACTGACCACTGGCCAAAGCACTCCCAGAGAGATGCCTCTCAACGCACCCCTCCCTCGTTCCATTCTTCCTCTATGCACTTTTCTCCCACTTTCTTCCTTTACTTCCCCATTCATCCATCAATCCTTCCATCCATCCTTCCTGCCCCTAGACATTCACTTTCTCCAGTGCCTCTGTTTGTGCCACACTCCCTGTTTCCCATCAAGAGTACATGACTGGGCTAGCACAGTAGTAGAGAGACTGTGGATTGTACACAGGAAGGTGTACATGACTGTGTTATCACAGTAGTAGAGAGACTGTGGATTGTACACAGGAAGGTGTACATGACTGTGTTATCACAGTAGTAGATAGACTGCAGATTGTATACAGGATGTATAAGCAATAGCGGAGTGATGATTGTTTTCATACAGATAAGAGCGAGGTCAGGCCTGAACCTCAATGTTTTCCTAGTAGGCTAGGAACATACAATGCCTGTGTTGACTGAGTGCATGATTGTTTTGGATAGATACGCAAAAGGGATGACTGTAAGTGCATGCAGGGAGACTGGTGCCCCCTCGGAGCTCCATTGTGTGCTGTTGTCCCCTGGAGTGCTGCTCAGTAGCTGTACCTGTGCTGCTGGCGACAGTGACTCACTCTGCCAGGGTCTCTGATGAATGTCAGTGTTGATGGGGAACACCTGGCGGCCCCGTGACTGCACCGCCTCAGCCCCGCCCCCCCGGACGCCACTCAGCCTCCCGTGTATTAGCGTTCTATTCAGTTAGGTGGGGAATCCACTGCAGTCGTTTGCTCGGTTGTTTTCACCGCAATGAATAGCTTCTCAATGAATGAGCAAGGGAGACCAATCACTTAGAAAAGAGGGTGTATGTGTGTGTGTGTCTGCACGCATGCGCCTGTGTCTGTGTGTATATGTATGTATCTGTGTGTGTGTGTGTGTGTCGGTGTGTGTGTGTGTGTGTGTGTGCCCGTGCGCTAGGGTACAGTGCCTTTATGTAACGGCTGTTTGCTCAGCCTTTGATCTAGAATACCTCTGTGTATTTACCATTAGCGCCAAATGACTGGACAAACAAACAGCCAGCCTATTGATGAGCATCAGCGTGGAATATGCACGTTAGCTGCCGCTGTTTTCAAAGAGCGCAGAGAAGGAGAGAGGCAGAGAGCGGCAAAGTGAATCTGTCAAAGAGTCTATTATATGGTGTCTGAACAGAGAGGGCACTCCACAATGGCTTTATTAATGGCATAATGTCAAGGAGAGGCTGGGCAATAACACAGAATTTGGCTTTGTCAGCTTATCAGTACAGATCAGTTATAGCAGATGATTAGAGGCTTTGAGGACTTATCTTTGTGGATCTGTGTGTGTGTGTGTGTGTGTAGCAGCGCTAGGTGATTGGACGTAGGCGTGTGTATGAGTGTGTGTATGCGAGCTGTGGTTTGTGGTGAGGTGGGTGGCATGCTGCCAGGGTCGGGAGTGTGGCGCTGCGTGTGTCTTTGTTTGTTTTCCTGACACAGACTTTTCCCCCTCATCCTTTTGGGGAAAGTGAAGGGGCGGAGCCACGGGTCCATGGAGCAATGATGAGGCCTGTTGCCAAATTCTGCCCCCCCTCCTGAATCCACCATGCTCAAAGGGACTGGAGCACACTGCCAAATTCTCCTCCGACTCAAAAGAGATGTTGAATAATATTTGGTTGCGTTATTAAAGAATCACGAAAAGTTGATGAACTATCCTGTAAATATGGTTCTAAGTTTCTTTCATGTAAAACGATAACATCATGTAATCGTCATTGATGAATTGGCTAGTCTGGCCATGAATCCTTAGCCACTGCTGTTACAAGACTAGAGGAAATGTACAATATGTTTAAGTAATGTCCGACCCCCTGTCTTCAGCTAACAGTTGTGTGTGGATATGGACATTGTCTTAGATACACACTCTCTGTGAATGAGTTTCAACATTGAGTGGAGCTCAGGAATGAAAGGACGGATGATCTCCTCCTGCACCTCCTACTGGCCTACTGAAGCTCTCAACTTCCTGCTTGTATAATGCTGTTACTGTAACATATAGTCTTCATATAAACCTCATTGGTTGCTCCATTGTGTAATTAATACACGTAAATATACTCTAGAATCGTATCATGGAACAATCTAGACCAGTTTGGTTGAATTAATGTCAGTGAATGGATGATTTTATTATCATCATACAACATGTCAAACTACTCAAACTATACTGAAGCTTTGGTTTATTTAAGAATGTAGGACTAGCACTCATTATGTCATGTTTTGATACTACAGAATTAAAAGATCATAGCACTTAAAGAGCTTAAAACCCAACGTACCCCCAAAGATTCCCATGTAGTCTGTCTGTTGTGTTACCGTCACAGTGGATAACGTTTGAGCCTAGCCAACGCCATGGAAAATCCATGCTCATTACATGAATGTAATTACTCTAAATACAGGTTTTTAATCAGACACAATGTGGGTTAGGTTGGGCTCTGACATTCTCCCGCTGGAAAAACGGGGTCATTTCTCCTCTAGCACTGAATGTGACCTTTGTTTGGGGAATTATGGATACTTGATACATGTGATGATGAGCAGAAACAAAGGTCTGGGATTAAGCGGGGAAGAGAGGGAGCGAAATAAACAAGAGGACAACACGTGATATAACACAATAGAACCACAGTTTACATTTCTTGACTATAATGTACGGTATTGAGAACGTTTGTTGTTGCAGTCATTCAGTTATTCCGACTTAACCTAGATTTCGATCAAAAATAACGGTTATATGCAAACTACTTTCTCACTTTGAATGATTGTTTTGTTCAGATTGTGACTCTGTGAGAAAGTATGAATCATGCGTTCCTGCACGGTGTCAGATCAGCAATCAGGCCGTTTGTCATCTCTCAGCTGGAGACATTGACAGTGATGTCCAAGTGTGTGTTAAATGAGATGTGACTGGTGGCTTTTCGCCGTCTGCGGACCGGTGGACATCTTTGTGGTGACTGAAGAAACTGAACAAAAAGCAGCAAAACAAACGGCAGTGAAAGTGAACCTCCTTGCTCATCATCATCACGGCCCCATTGTTCCTCCCTCAATCGCTACTGAATCGCCTCACTCTCATTACAGATTACAGGTTTAGCGGAGTGACTCTCCCCTTTCTCTCGCCTTTCTGTGCCACGGTCCTTCTCTTGATTAACATTTTCTGCTAGGCTTCACACCAAAGGCACAACCTGTGTGCTTTAAAGGCCATCTGAAAAAAAAGCCATCATGCGCTGGAGTGGAATCAGATAAGGCTATCTGGCAGGAGGTTTTAGTGCCTGGGCTTTGTCCCGCTCCTCCACCCGCCTTCGCTTCCTCCCTCAATCTCTCACTCCACTGCACCTTTTGTCCGGCTGATTTCCCGACGGAGTGGCCCCCTCAGTCGCAGACCCCCTGATCTATTCCCTCCAGCACGGACTGCTGTGTGTGTGTGTGTGTGTGTGTGTGTGTGTGTGTGTGTGTGTGTGTGTGTGTGTGTGTGTGTGTGTGTGTGTGTGTGTGTGTGTGTGTGTGTGTGTGTGTGTGTGTGTGTGTGTGTGTGTGTGTGTGTGTGTGTGTGTGTAAAAGTGAGTGCCTGTGGGCACACATCAGGCCTGAGAGGTGCAATTCAGAGGCCCAGGAAAGAGAAGAAGGCCTAGGATAGAGAAAGAGAGAGCACTACCTACCAGGGACAGGACTGATGGGAACTGCCTCAGCCCGCCACCATGCTAAAGAGAGGAGACGGGGGATCCATTTACTCTGTTACAGAAGCTGTCAATTCACTTCATTGGATTGATCAGTGCACTGATCCAGGCAGTGGAGTGTGTGTGTGTCTATTGAAGAGGGTTAGATTGGGGTCTGGGGGCTAGCTAATACCCATCCCAGACGCTGCTCGGGGACCGAACGTGTGACTCGTGGGTCTCAGCGAAAGCCCCTTCTCGTCACAGATATTTGCAAACAGATGTACACAGCCGCCCCGCAGGTTTTGATCAATCAAGCTTTAACAAGTCAAGTTGTCTGGATGCGAATGTAACAATTTGCATGTGAAAGGCAGAGGCTGCGGAAGGCCTGGTTTTGATTAGGCCTAAGCAGATAAATGGCAGATTGAAACGGCCCCCTGCAACCGGGGAGCAACCCAGAGGTCCAGGGGTTTAAGTCAGACTGATACAAACTCTGTTTCTGTTACTTTCTTCTGCTACCCAATGAATAGATCCATTATTCAGTGGACTCTTTCTCATCTCTACTGAATTGAAGTGGAAGCAGCTTAAAGAGCTCTCCCCTTCTCTCCCCTTCTCTTCCCTTCCTCTCTGCTTCTCTCCCATTCTCTTCCCTACTCTCCCGTTTCTCCTTTCTGCTGCTTTCTCTTCTCCTCCAGATTTGCTTTCTGAAATTGACGTGGATGTGTGATTAGCTATCATAGCAAACGAGATGTAGTCCCTTCAGTTGCTATCTGAAATGTTGACCACTGTAGACTTGTGGCATCCTCAACATCCGTATATATACAGTTGAAGTCGGCAGTTTACATACACCTTAGCCCAATTATTTTATTTATTTATCCGTTATTTTACCAGGTAAGTTGACTGAGAACACATTCTCATTTGCAGCAACGACCTGGGGAATAGTTACAGGGGAGAGGAGGGGGATGAATGAGCCAATTGTAAATACATTTAAACTCAGTTTTTCACAATTCCTGACATTTAATCCCAATAAAAATTCCCTGTCTTAGGTCAGTTAGGATCACCACTTTATTTGAAGAATGTGAAATGTCAGATTAATAGTAGAGAGAATTATTTATTTCAGCTTTTATTTATTTCATCACATTCCCAGTGGGTCAGAAGTTTACATACACTCAATTAGTATTTGGCAGCATTGCGTTTAAATTGTTTAACTTGGGTCAAACGTTTCAGGTAGCCTTCCACAAGCTTCCCACGAAAAGTTGGGTGAATTTGGCCCATTCCTCCTGACAGAGCTGGTGCAACTGAATTAGGTTTATAGGCCTCCTTGCTCGCACACGCTTTTTCAGTTCTGCCCACAAATTTTCTTTGGGATTGAGATCAGGGCTTTGTGATAGCCACATACCTTGACTTTGTTGTCCTTAAGCCATTTTGCCACAACTTTGGAAGTATGCTTGGGGTCATTGTCCATTTGGAAGACCCATTTGCGACCAAGCTTTAACTTCCTGACTGATGTCTTGAGATGCTGCTTCAATATATCCACATAATTGTCCTTCCTCATGAAGCCATCTATTTTGTGAACTGCACCAGCCCCTCCTGCAGAAAAGCATCCCCACAACATGATGCTGCCACCCCCATGCTTCACGGTTGGGATGGTGTTCTTCGGCTTGCAAGCCTCCCCCTTTTTCCTCCAAACATAACGATGGTCATTATAGCCAAAAAATGTATATTTTTGTTTCATCAGACCAGAGGAAATTTCTCAAAAAAGTACGATCTTTGTCCACATGTGCAGTTGCAAACCGTATTCTAGCTTTTTTTATGGCAGCTTTGGTGCAGTGGCTTCTTCCTTGCTGAGTGTCCTTTCAGGTTATGTCGATATTGGACTCGTTTTACTGTGGATATAGATAATTTTATACCTGTTTCCTCCAGCATCTTCACAAGGTCCTTTGCTGTTGTTCTGGGATTGATTTGCACTTTTCGCACCAAAGTAAATTATTCTCTAGGAGACAGAACGCGTCTCTTTCCTGAGCGGTGTGACGGCTGCGTGGTCCCATGGTGTTTATACTTGCGTACTATTGTTTGTGCAGATGAACGTGGTACCTTCAGGCATTTGGAAATTGCTCCCTAGGATGAACCAGACTTGTGGAAGTCTACAATTTTTCTTTTGAGGTCTTGGCTGATTTCTTTTTATTTTCCCATGATGTCAAGCAAAGAGGCACTGAGTTTGAAGGTAGGCCTTGAAATACATCCACAGGTACACCTCCAATTGACTCAAATGATGTCAATTAGCCTATCAGAAGCTTCTAAAGCCATGACATGATTTTCTGGAATTTTCCAAGCTGTTTACAGGCACAGTCAACTTAGTGTATGTCAACTTCTGACCCACTGGAATTGTGATACAGTGAATTATAAGTGAAATAATTTGTCTTTAAACAATTGTTGGAAAAATTACTTGTGTCATGCACAAAGTAGATGTCCTAACCGACTTGCCAAAACTATAGTTTGTTTAACAAGAAATTTGTGGAGTGGTTGAAAAATGAGTTTTAATGACTCCAACCTAAGTGTATGTAAACTTCCGACTTCAACTGTATATAATTTCTAAAATGTGTACTACGTGCTCAAACCCCTTTACTTGTATTAAACGTTTCCCCTAAAGTGGGTTATGATGGCTGTTTCTCTTAGTCAATCAATACATTGACCTCAACTGATCCCAGGTCTGTAAAAACTCCTCTCTCTCTACACACACAAAGACTTAGCAGCCAAGTGCCACAGGAGGCCCCTGAGTGTGCTGCCTGCCCGGCTGGGAACCCCAGTGAACACACTGGCCCTTATTGCGCCCCCCCCCCCCCACCACTACCAGAGGGATGCTGCTGTCCTCGCATTGATAAAGACCAGACTCTCACACACGCACCGACACATACACACACCTGAATCCTGGCATACTGTATATCTAGATATTAATTGGAAAACGTTCAAAAATCTCACAGATGTTTTGTGATCAGTATGAAATCAGATAAATAAGATATAAACCCAGTTTGAGATAATATTAAGTTTATATTTCAGTTTGGTGATGTGTGAGGATTTGTAAGCAGTTGATTTGAATTTAACACTATAGCAGAGGGTTGTGTGTGGCTTCTCTTCCCGCTAGAGAGCCTGTTAAACACAGAGGTTTGTATTTACTCTCTTCTCCCTCTTCTCCTCTTCCTTTCTTTCTTGCAGTCGACTTCTTGGCAAAGTATTGCATTTTCAGCCAGGAGAAGCTGGCAGAATACAAAAGGGCTTTTGAAGCAGTAAGTGAAAGGGGATTTAAACCCTCTCTGTTCACACTATGCCTCAGATACACTCCCTCTTTCTTCCTGGTTTTCTGTCTCTCTCTCTAGTTTTTACTCTCTCTCTCCTTTTCACTCTTCCTGTCTCTCTCTTTCTCTAGTTCTTACTCTCTCTCTCTCCATTTCACTATTCCTGTCTCTCTATTTCTCTAGTTCTTACTCTCTCTCTCTCCATTTCACTATTCCTGTCTCTCTCTTTCTCTAGTTCTTACTCTCTCTCTCCTTTTCACTCTTCCTGTCTCTCTATTTCTCTAGTTCTTACTCTCTCTCTCCATTTCACTATTCCTATCTCTCTTTTTCTCTAGTTCTTACTTTCTCTCTCCTTTTCACTCTTCCTGTCTCTCGTGATTCTAACTTTGCTTACATGATGATGTTGTTGTTGTTGATGATAATGTTGACGATGATCCCTTCAGGTTGACAGCGATGCTGATGGTTACATTTCCTGCCTGCAAGTGCTGCTGGCACTAAAGAAGATCATCCCTCCAGAGCTGCTAACTGATGAAGAAGAGATATATGTCTACAGGGTAAATACAATACACACAACACACACACACACAACACCTTCTGTATCACTTTGACCATGATGGTTTTTCTCTCAGATCCTGGAGATGGTGGATTTCAGGGTGACAGATGGACTTACAGACCTGAGGCTCTTTGCTGTGATTGCGAGCCTGGCGCAGAAAATAGCCACCATGGAGTGAGTATTCCAAGTCACTAATCCAACTCCCTTTTCACAATGAAGTCGGAAGAGGTGTCACTGACCACCCCACCATGAATAAGAATAATAGTGTGTGTGTATGCATCAGTATGTCTATCCACTGTGTATGCATCAGTATGTCTGTCCACTGTGTATGCATCAGTATGTTGGTCCACTGTGTATGCGTCAGTATGTCTGTCCACTGTGTATGCATCAGTATGTCTGTCCACTGTGTAGGCGTCAGTATGTCGGTCCATTGTGTATGCATCAGTATGTCGGTCCACTGTGTATGCATCAGTATGTCTGTCCACTGTGTATGCGTCAGTATGTCTGTCCACTGTGTATGCATCAGTATGTCTGTCCACTGTGTATGCGTCAGTATGTCTGTCCACTGTGTATGCATCAGTATGTCGGTCCACTGTGTATGCATCAGTATGTCGGTCCACTGTGTATGCATCAGTATGTCGGTCCACTGTGTATGCATCAGTATGTCTGTCCACTGTGTATGTCTGTCCACTGTGTATGCATCAGTATGTCTGTCCACTGTGTATGCATCAGTATGTCTATCCACTGTGTATGCATCAGTATGTCTGTCCACTGTGTATGCATCAGTATGTCTGTCCACTGTGTATGCATCAGTACGTTGGTCCACTGTGTATGCATCAGTATGTCTGTCCACTGTGTATGCATCCGTATGTCTGTCCACTGTGTATGTCTGTCCACTGTGTATGCATCAGTATGTCTGTCCACTGTGTATGCATCAGTATGTCTGTCCACTGTGTATGCATCAGTATGTCTGTCCACTGTGTAGGCATCAGTATGTCTGTCCACTGTGTATGCATCCGTATGTCTGTCCACTGTGTATGTCTGTCCACTGTGTATGTCTGTCCACTGTGTATGCCTGTCCACTGTGTATGCATCAGTATGTCTGTCCACTGTGTAAGCATCAGTATCTGTCCACTGTGTAGGCATCAGTATGTCTGTCCACTGTATATGCATCAGTATGTCTGTCCACTGTGTATGCATCAGTATGTCTGTCCACTGTGTATGTCTGTCCACTGTGTATGCATCAGTATGTCTGTCCACTGTGTATGTCTGTCCACTGTGTATGCATCAGTATGTCTGTCCACTGTGTATGTCTGTCCACTGTGTATGCATCAGTATGTCTGTCCACTGTATATGCATCAGTATGTCTGTCCACTGTGTATGCATCAGTATGTCTGTCCACTGTGTATGTTTGTCCACTGTGTATGCATCAGTATGTCTGTCCACTGTGTATGTCTGTCCACTGTGTATGCATCAGTATGTCTGTCCACTGTGTAGGCATCAGTATGTCTGTCCACTGTATATGCATCAGTATGTCTGTCCGCTGTGTATGCATCAGTATGTCTGTCCACTGTGACTGCGTCAGTATGTCTGTCCACTGTGTATGCATCGATATGTCTGTCCACTGTGTATTCCTCTGTGTGTGTGTACTGTTTTGAGTGTGTTTGTGTATGCCTGTGAATATATTAAGACTACAACACGCCTAGTCAGGCCATTTAAAGCTGACCTGGGCAGTCATGATCCCAGTACAGAACCCCATCACACTGATTAGAGTTTGGGGCCTCTGTCACTACATTATATCCCATATGCCACAGATTCCCACACACTGCACGTTTCTCCCTGGCCGTGGTTTATGGCTGAGTACTAAGTACTGTGAGCAGGGCCCGCCTGAAGCTCCAGGGGTCTCCAGGGGTCAGGGGCTGCTCAGGGAGACACAGTCCAGTGTAAGAGCTCCCTCTCAGGGTGGACGCGGCCAGTGTCATGGGTCCCCTGATTTACGGCTGGCCCTTTGTGCGGCCCCGTGAAGAGGAGAAGAGGCTCCTACTCAATCCCATCTATGCCTATAGACTGTCTGACTTCTCCAGAAATGGAGAGAGTCTGACTGGGGTGTTTAGTCTGGAAAGAAGTAATTGTGATCGTGATTCATTTTAACGTCCAGTACATGGAAATGGAACTCTTTTCAGAGAACTTGTAAATGGTTCCTGGATATATCTAACAGGTACCATGCCCAATCATTAACATCTCAGACAATACTGGCATGTAATACTTCCAGAGTTTCCTAAACTGCCAATTTTCATCTGTAGGTCCTTAGATGGAAGTACAAGCTTCAAGACAAAGATTAGTCGTCTTAATACCCTTCCCTAAAAAACAATAGCGTCAGTCTCTCATCTGGTCCTAGCTGAACTAAATTGATCCTGTTACCTGCTCTAATCCTGTTGATTTTAGTCGTAGCGTAAAACTAATCTGTAACAGTAGCCCAACAATACTACTCTCTGGCTGCCTTTGAGGATTCACCAGCATGAGTATCCCAAATAAAGATGTACCATGCCGTTATTTCCCCCTTCACCCGCAATTCCCTTTCTATCCTTTAAAACTTCAGTCAACTATTCAATCTAGTTCTCCCCTCTGTGCCTCAGTCTCTCTCGCTCTCGCTCTTGCTCTTGCTCTCGCTCTGTCTCTTTCTCTCTTTCTCGCTCTCTCTCTCTCTCAATGTCTCTCTCTCTCTCTCTCTCTCAATGTCTCTCTCTTCTCTGGCGTGTTGCCCCTGACTCAGTCCATCTGTCCCTGTATAACACTGTGCTTCTCAGCCCTCCTTGTACATCGCTATTCCCCCAGGGCAGGTCACATGACCTGAGAGACACATTTCCATACAGCAGCAGCCCATCAGAGCCAGGGTTGCATTCCCTTACAGGACACCAGTGGAGCCTCATGCCCCCACTGAACCCCCCTGAACCTGGAAGATCTGTAGTGGAATTTCACTCCTAGCTCCTAGTAGTCTTTCCTCATTCTGACCTCGTGTGTGTGTGTGTGTGTGTGTGTGTGTGTGTGTGTGTGTGTGTGTGTGTGTGTGTGTGTGTGTGTGTGTGTGTGTGTGTGTGTGTGTGTGTGTGTGTGTGTGTGTGTGTGTGTGTGTGTGGTTCTAGTGCATTATTTTGAATGAATCTAGTAAAAGCCGCATGATGGTAGAACAGTAATTCCCAATGTTCCTGCCAATTCACTAGTGACTCAGACCACTGAGAGGGAGGAGGTGTTCATTTGGCAATGAGCAGGGAAACCTGAGACCCTAGACGGTTGAACCGCTCACCTTTAAATAGACTGACCCACAATGCAATGTACCTCTCACCCTCTTTCTTCTCACTTCTGAGTCCCTCCAAATGCATTCTCCTCTTCTTCTCCCTCAGACCTGCTTTTATTCATTCTCTCCTTCCTTCACACTGCATTCAGACCAACTGTGGCCTGCTCAAATCCCCCTCTTCCAAAAACAGGTCTCAATTTCTCCCTGTCACTCGATTTTAACTGGGTCAGCATGCGTTTGCGTTCCAACACTGACCCCCAACCTCATCATGCCCCTGCCCCCCTAATGGAGGGGTGACCGCCAAAATGTTGGACATTACGTAAGTACGAAGTCTGCTGGGTTGTCCAAGGCAGGTTGCCGTAGGAGGGCCAACAAAAGAAGTGGGTTAGGCTGCTATTATCCTCCTCACTGGTCCTTCCCGGACCCATGTTTGGGGGCGGCCATTATCATGACTGTCCTTCCCTGCACCGTCATTTGGGCTCTTTTACTGCAAACCAAGTGCAATTAATGATCATTAGCTGCCCTGTCTCCCCTCGTTCCCGTCAAGCCCCTCCCGTCTTGGCCCCGGTTAGGGAAGTGGGCCAGTCGCAGCGCTGGGGGCACTCAGGCGTGCGCTCAACTCGGTGGCAGAGTGCTGATTCCATTCTTTCCCACTAACAGGCCATTCAGCGCGTGGGCCGGGCCGGGGAGGGACGAGGGCTCATTAGCACGGGGGGCTCGTTAGAGACCGGGGGACGGCCGTCGCTGTGCCACACGCTGGACAGGAGAGGTCTGTCCCAACACAATCGTCTGTGTCTCTGTCTAATTATCTGAACGGGGACTAGATTGTGTCGGTCAGCGAATGGTCACATTGCACTAGAGCGTGCCCTGATCCCCGGTCTCCCCCTCCCCCTACCTCCACTGAACCCCCCACCCCCACCCTACTACCCCTCGCCCACCACCCTCACCACCCTCTCACTGTCTCCATCCAGAGCAGTTTTATTCGTTAGCTGTGGCGGGATGTCCCCGTATCCATGGTCATTGTTTGGGGGACAGGCCACGGTGAGCAACCACAATGGGCTCAGAACACTTTACCATCACGTCTGCCCAAACAGCGTCACATGGGAGAGCCCCGCCAAAAAACACCCGCCACAGGGACCCAGACCTCCCCAACTGGGCCACCTCTCCTGTTTTTCTGTTTACTCTCTCTTTCTCGCCTTTACCCTAACACTATAGTGACAATGTAGAGATATCCACAAAGAGATGTAGTGAGATTCATTTTGACCGTACGTGTGCATATTTATATGACAAAGAGGATGTTTCAAAAGGAGAGGGATTTTTAAGTTCCTCTGAGTGTGTCATGATCAGTGTCATGATTGTCTCCTGAATGACACTGTCTGTGTCTCTTTTTTTTCAGTGTATTTATGCGTTCCCTGATAAGCAAAATGGACTTCCATTCTTTGGCATTAAAGCTATACAAAGCAAAGGTAATGACAACATTTGGTTTGTATTATCTCATGCCTGTTGAATCAACATCTTCAGTATGGACGATGGTCTACAGTGCCTTCAGAAAGTATTCACACCCCTTGACCTTTTCCACATTTTGTTGTGTTATGACCTGAATTTAAAATACAGTATATACTGTAGATTAAAAAGAGATGTTTTTTGTCACTGGCCTACACACAATAACCCATAATGTCAAAGTGGAAATATGTTTTTTCAAAATTTGTAAAAATGTATTCAAACTGAAAAGCTGAAATGTCTTGAGTCAATAAGTATTCAACCCCTTCGTTATGGCAAGCCTAAATTAGTTCAGGAGTAAAAATGTGCCTAACAATTCACATAATAAGTTGCAGGGTGTAATGAACACGAGGGGAGACAGAGAGCTGGTTTCAAGCGCAGGGTGCAGCAGGTGTTTATTGCAATGGACCACAGGAGGAGGCAGGTAGCTGGGTCCAGGGGCAGGCAAAAGGCTACACACAGGGGGTCCAAAAGGGCAACAGCACAGGCAGGGAAAAGGCTAGTAACGTAGTCCGGGAGATCAGGCAATAGGTAGATAACAGGACATCCGATAGGCTAAAGTACAGGCAGGGAATAGGCAAAAGGCATTGTTAGTGAGGCAGGCAAAAACTATCATACACGGGAGGAGTAAATCAAGGGAAAACCAGAGCTCCGAATGCCGTGTGTCACAAAACAAACAATACCTCACAGTGATGGGGTGCAAAGAACTGAACTAAATAGTGTGTGATAATGACATACAGGTGTGTGTGAACAGGTGATTAGAAATCAGGTGATTGGGATCTGGAGAGTGAGCTGCGTTCAGGGGATCGAGGTGTTTGAGAGTGTGAGCTGGAAAGTGGGCTGGAAAGTGAGCTGTGTTCAGGGGATCTACGTGTTTGAGGGTGTGAGTTGGAAGCAGACGTTACACAGGGACTCACTCTGTGTGCAATACTAGTGTTTAACATGATTTTTGAATGACTACCTCATCACTGTACCCCACACATACAATTATCTGTAAGGTCCCTCAGTCGAGCAGTGAATTTCAAACACAGGCTCCCGAGTGGCGCAGCGGTCTAAGGCACTGCATCTCAGTGCAAGTGCACCAGTGCACTGGTTTGAATCCAGGCTGAATCACATCCGGCCGTGATTGGGAGTCCCATAGGGCGGCGCACAATTGGCCCAGCGTCGTCCGGGTTTGGCCGAGGTAGGCCGTCATTGTAAATAAGAATTTGTTCTTAACTAACTTGCCTAGTTAAATAAAGGTTAAAAACATTTTTTTTTTTTATATAAACACAGATTCAACCACAAAGACCAGGGAGGTTTTCCAATGCCTCGCAAAGAAGGGCACCTATTGGTAGATGGGTAAAAAAATAACAGACATTGAATATCTCTTTGAGCATGGTGAAGTTATTAATTAAACTGTGGATGGTTTATCAGTACACCCAGTCACTACAAAGATATAGGCGTCCTTCCTAACTCAGTTACCGGAGAGGAAGGAAACCGTTCAAGGATTTCACCATGAGGTCAATGGGGACTAAAACAGTTAGAGTTCAATGGCTGTGATAGGAGAAAACTGAGGATGGATCAACAACATTGTAGTTACTCCACAATACTAACATAATTGACAGAGTGGAAAAAAATTAAGCCTGTACAGAATAAAAATATTACAAAACATACATCCTGTTTGCAACAAGGCACTAAAGTAATACTGCAAAAAATGTGACAAAGCAATTAACTTTTTGTCCCGAAAACAGTGTTATGGTTGGGGAAAATCCAATACAGTACATTACTGAGTACCACTTCATATTTTCAAGCATAGTGGTGGCTGCATTGGGTTATGGGTATTCTTGTAATCATTAAGGACTGGGGAGTTTTTCGGAAAATAAAAAAAACAGAATGGAGCTAAGCACAGGCAAAATCCTAGAGGAAAACCTGTTTCCGTCTGCTTTCCATCAGACACTGGAAGATTAATTCACCTTTCAGCAGGACAATAACCTAAAACGGGGTTTCCCAAACTCAGTCCTAAACTTGCACCCAGCGGGGGCCCCAGATCCAAGTTTGGGAAACCCTGACCTAAAACACAAGGCCAAATCTACACTTGCTTACCAAGACAACATTGAATTTTCCTGAGTGGCCAAGTTACAGTTTTGACTTAAATCTGCTTGAAAATCTATGTCAAGACCTGAAAATCGTTGTCTAGTAACGATCAACAACCAATTTGACAGAGCGTGAAGAATTTTGAAAAGAATAATGGGTAAATGTTGCACAATCCAGGTATGGAAAGCTCTTAGAGACATACCAAGAATCACTCACAGCTGTAATCACTGCCAAAGGTGATTCTAACATGTATTGACTACTTACATTACAGAGTGTTTTGTGTAGATGTCAATTAAATCCATTTTAATTCCACTTTCTGAAGGCACTGTATATTCATGTGGTAATAATATTCAAAATAATTCAGGTAGTTTGCTTACTCTCTAACTGTAAAGCCCATCTTTACCATGTATAGTTTAACATTTACCATAATCACTCTCATGAAGGTATTTTCATGCTTACATCACAAGATCTCTTCCGCGGTACCTCTTCCTCTTTCATGGCCCCGGGAGGGTAATTACAGTGAAATAAAGACTTGGTAAACACTTTGAAGGGCATTTCAAATGAAAGCTTAGTAAAACTAGCTTTTTCCAGAAGGACCAAGTGCATCTATAGAAAGAGAGAGAGAGAGAGGCTCCTTTTCGCTTTCATGGATTGCGGGGCCTTAATCTCATTAAAGTGTCCAGCGGTGTACCTCCCGCGCCGCTCCGCCCCTCCCTCCCTTTAATCAGCCCTGAGACACACTACCACTCATCTCAGATGGACCAGGGTTATAGGATGGCCATTCACAAGAGGCAAGGCAGCCCGTCGCATTCAAATGGGGAGGGCAGGCCGACGAGGTTGCTGAAAGGCACATAAGGAACATGAAAGCATGTGGCCATGGGTGTGGAAACTGAGCCTGGTCTAGGTGGAGGAAGGCTTAGTAATTATAGAGCTGGTGGTAGGGATAGGGTTGTTAACTGGGCTGCAGGAGCTGGAGGGTAGAAATGGGCTGATTGCCAGAGGATTATACCCCCTCCCCCCAATTATTACCTAGAATGCATTTAACTGTGCAAACAGGTGCACTCATACAAGACTAGAAACAGGCCGATGTAACATGAGACGCTAGGAGAGGCACACACCGACCGACACACACATACACAAGACACACACACACACCTCTGCCCTGTCTAAACCAAGTCCACACCATTGCATATTGAAAAGACCTCTCTTTTTTCCACCTGTATTGACATGGTGTTTGTCCCTCTACAGCAGCTGTTCATGTTCCTGCTGGAGGGGCAGTCAGGGGGCGCTGTGGCCCAGCAGGGCTGTATCAGCGCAGAGCAGCTCCTGGTGGAGCTCAAGGCCGGGGGCATCCGACCAGAACAAGAGGAAGCCATCAAAAAGGAGCTCCGACACATCAGCTCCCTGGACCTGCTGGACTTCCTGGCATACCTGCCCCTCTTCGTCCTAATCCACAACTCAGTCATCGCCAACCCACTGGATGACTCCAGCAACCTGTGATGTCATCGGCTACACAGGCTTGAACCCTATCTGTCATTAGCTACCACACACTGTGGCAACAGGGTTCCAGGGTTCCCTTTATAAAACGATAGCTAATGCACTTAAAGCTGTTTTTGAGATGTTCTTTTGGGGGGGGGGGCACATTTCATGTAACAAGGTCGACATTCTGAGACATTTCTTCAAAAGGGCTTTGGAGATACCCTTTGGAATATGCATTTATAAATAGCCTACTGAAGGTGGACGTCTAAGCTTGAGAATGGTGCTGTCTATGGTACTGAAATATGCAGGGATTTTCAGTTGCGGTTCATGCTGGATCAGTAATGCACTGAATAGGGACATAGCACGTTTAGACTCCAGTTAGACAAGGGATACACAATTGATGCTCATGGGGGACCAAATCCTAAAATGCAAGATGCAGGTGCAACTTCGAACTTTTGCACAAATTAAGCATTGATTTAATGCATGATTTATGCCAAACCTTTGTGCGGGTTTTTAAGATAGGGGTGGTGAATATAATGGCTCTCCACCGCTTTAGTAACTGAGTAATGTGGCATTATGAAAATAAAATAAATGAAGCATGACCTAACCTAAATCTCCTATGTGTTTTCAATCATTTCCCTCAGCTTTAAGTGAGAGGGTCCGGCAAGAAATTACAAATTAGATATGGCAGTTCTTTATTTAATTTCCCTCAGGCTTGACAGAGTTGGGGAGGAAAGCGTTAACACACTCTGACAGGCGGTCACAGAATTGTTCGGACCATTCACTGCTGTTTTCGGGTAGCTGTGTCATAGAAATTCTATGATGCCTAATAAGGGTACCAAAGAGAGCTATACATATTGCCTGTCGCTTTTGTGTCTTGTGCCCTTCTTGGTAAGCTCTATTTTTATTTTACCTTTATTGTAACCCTTTCCTGCAGTCAAATGATCAAATCGCCCTCTAGTGTAATCATGGGTGAAATGTTATTATTTTTTCATAATTAATACAATTTTTTTTTTAAATTACAATGAAAATTCTGTGTTTCTATGTCAAATGGTTTTGTGTTTCAGTCTTCTGTGATGTATATAAAGTTTAATATTTGGATGCAAACTCAAAATGTAATACATTTTCAGTTGCCTAATTATAGTTTTTTTAAGGCCATAACCGTGTGTGAGGTGTATACTTTTGTTTTAAAGTACAGTAGATTTGTTTAAGACTACCAAGAAAGACTGTGTGACCCTGACTTAGCCCACTGCAGTAAAAGGTTAACAGGGCGTTCCATTGAGAGCAAGGTCTATTTACCAAGCGAGCCCAGCATATACATAATTTACAAAATACAATATGATACAAATAGGCCTATACAAAATTACAAACACACTCAAGAAAAACAATCACATTCCTCAGCAAAGAGGTCCCCAATCAACAATTTGAACTCCCCAAAAGGCACCACACCACATCCGTAACTCTGTAGATTGTTCCATACGTGAGGTGCTAACAAACTAAAAACAGAGGCCGAAGGGATTTCCAGAGTAAGCCATCCCTGAGACCGGGTATGGTGATGTGACTCGTATGTCTAAAGGTCATTAATGATGTTAATGATGCAGTGATGCATCTGAACCTGTCACCAGTAATAAAATGAAGTGCTATGGTAAACTGCATTTAAAGGTGTTAATGAAGTGGCTGCTGCATTCATATAGATGATGTCACCATAGTCTAGGAACTGTAGGAACGTCGGTAAAATGATCTGCTTTCTACTATTAAGCGAGAGGCGGGACTTTTTTTCTACAGGATAAGCTCATTTTATTCTCAGCTTCTTCACTAAATCATCTATATGCTTTTTAAAAGACAGCCCATCGTCTATCCAGATGCCCAGATATGTGCATGCAGGGACACAATCGATGTTAACACAATCTAAAGTGCATGTGCTCTAGAAAACATATACTTTAATACTAGTTTGAGGTCAATAAAGGTTTTCTGTAAATCAATGAAGGCAGACTGAAGATCAGACAGAGCCTTGTCAACAGAAAGGGGCAGCAGAATACACAGCAGTATGCCCGCACACAAGTGAAGGATACACATTTTTACAGACAAACCAATATTGTTTATATACCGTAGTTAGTAAAATGTACAGGACACAAAATCGAAGACTGCGGGACACCTTTCGTAATATCAAGGAAACCTGACTTAACACCATCAGAAAATACACATTGTGTCCTGTCTATAAAGAACTTGGTCTCAGCAATAGATTTAAAATCAGTATTTGTCCACCTAGAGAGTTAGATAATGGTGGATTATACACAATGCCCAGGCTTTTTCTAGTACTAGGCTCCACTCAAATAAAATGTAGGACTAGTAGCCAAGCTTTCGAATATATTCTTATGTGGCTACATTTTTACCGGATAAATCATGAATGAAACATCAGCTATGCTGTTTATCTTGGTGTCAATGAATTGTAAATTGTATTGTGGTAACAGCAATAACTGCTGAGCAATAACCCTTTCAGCTAGAGATAGTGGTGAACAATACCTGGCACACTGACGATATTCCCCCTGGCAGCTGCACGCAACAAATGGTTTATTAACTTCAGCCAAACTGTTTTTTTCTTCGCAAGGGCATTTGTTGAGTGCTAGTCGCGCGCTGCTGTAGGAAAGGCACACGCCGTCAGCCAATTCAATGCGCTGTCTCCTCTCCACCACTAGACAACCGCATTCACTCATTAAACCAGGCACGCGCCTCGAAGCAAACGAGTCCCTACCTGTCAAACTCGATGCTTCTTGGCCTCAGGGAATAGATAGGTACCTGAACTAGACATATTGTCATCTAAAATATTTAATCGGTCTCTGTTTCATTGATTGCATCTTACAAACCAAGGCAAACAAGCCTACCAATTGCCAACTTTTGTAATGAATATAACCAAACAACTACAAATGATGTCCTTTGATTATGCTTAATGTCAGTTTCAATATATAGCCTACAGTTGCGGTCAAATATATTGGCACCTTAACAATTTACAGAGTGCAATGAAGCAGAATGTTATGTGTGCTCTTTGCAAAACTGTTTGAATGTCTATTTTTACCCTGTAGGCACCTGCAACTTACCACAGGTGAGATCATTTACACGTAGGCTAAACGAGAATAACTTTTCAAGCTTTACGTTTTTTCTTGTCATTGCAATTAACTTTATTTTCAGAGCTTAAACCCTAAAGTTCTATATGATTCAGAATCCTAATTTTGATGCTTTGTCAACGAAATAAATTGGTTTCAATTACAAATTGGATTGTTTGTTTTACAGAATTGCACAATATATTAGAGGTTCCAAAAACATAGTCAGCTGATAGAGTTCACTGTTATTTATACAGTTTCGTTTACTAAAGTTGTTTTTAGAGTTTATTGTAAGGGATTTCACTGAGAGGATGGCATAGACGGATTAACGGAGCCATTGTCACAACTGGGACTTTTTCAAGTGCTATTTTGGGGTGCTGGGCTGTAGCTACATATTTTTCTCACTCTGATATGCACGCGCTTGCGCGCTGCAGCATTGAGCTGGTGCACATCAGAATTGACATGCAGCATCAACGCTCCAATATTCATGACACGTCTCAGCTAGCCTAACGCCAGGCGAGATGTATTATCACCCCATTAAGTGTCCTCGGGCTATAAACAGGGCTATTGGATTCTTGAGGAATCGAATTTACTATTGTTGTATTACTCTATTTGTATGTTAATACCTTATATTACAGAATGTACTGTTTTTTTTACGCATATGGAGACGCGCGTAAAATGTGTGATATGACATGAATTCGTTGGTGGAAGTGTGCATAAAATAGGTTATATTTCTATTTTAAAAAATGTAACAGAAATATATTTCATCCCCCACTCTCCTATATCCTTTCTCCCATTCCATCTCCAGACAAACACACTGTAACTAAAAGTGAATGTAAAATGCAAACGTACAATTTTGAGGTACAAAAGGAAATACTAGAAAATGTTTTATTATGAGTCTAGAGTGTAGAAAATATGGTTATAGGCTTTTCTCTTTTCAACCAACATGATATAAGTAAAGGCAGTGTAGAGCTGGCAGTATAGCAATAGACAATGAATCGCCATTGTGCTCTGTTTGGACAATAGCTGCATAACCTTTGATCATCGTGAACTCATGAACTGATCATTGTGAACTCAAATACAATAACATGTATTTCCTATTAAATAAGACACATTGGTGCTAAAATAAAACGTTGGAGTGTCAAACCCCTTCTTGAAACCTCATTAATCAATGACCATACACAGAATAGCCAGCTGCAGAGCATTATACAAGTCTAAAATAGGCAAGAGGTAAGAGCAACTTATCAATATAAATATATACAAAAGAAAACATCTAAAAAAAATCTCTTTACATACAAAAATATCTTGATATATTTCAAAAACATGTTTGATATAGAATTTCATATAATAAAATCCGCACATTGGAAGCATTTTAGAACTAAATGTCACAGGAGTTTACAAAGAAGGGTTGATGTTCTTTGATTGGATTAAGCATAGTTTGAGAACAACATTTTAAACAATGTTTTGTGTGCTGTTGTAAATCACTTTTGAAATGTTGTTTTCGTGGGCGAATGTGCTGGAAGGTTGGATTCCCACGCTGTCAGACATGGAAAGCCCGTTTTCTTTTTAGTCCTTTGGTGCTTGGCTCAACACTGGCCTGCATGTCCGCAGTTTCTCCGGTTGCAAGGCCGTTCCTTTAGGTGGACTGGTTCGTGGACGACCGGAGCAGAACGCCAGCTCAGTGCGTCTTGTTCTAGAAGGCGCGAGCTCCTCTGTGATCCTCCCGAGCGCATGCTGAGAGTTTACATCATTCAATTGATCCATATTCCTATATTAACGAACAAGAAAAGTAGGTAAGACATTAGTTCAGTTATTTTCAGTTGATCTTGAAAACGTAATAATGCAAATATGAATTATAACAAAGCATAATACAGTACTTGTAGAATATGAATGATAGGCCTATTATAAAAACATTCGTACCTTATAGGCTGATGCTCAGAACCAGTTGGTGAAGTCCAGGAGTTCCTGCTCCTCGGGACTGAGAGGGTCGTAGGACCCCTCATCGGACGAGTAGGAGGACACTGGAGAGCCTGCCATGGAGTTCATCTCGTTGGGGTAGTTGTTGGGCGACAGGACCCCGGACTGAAACGCTGCGCTCACCGCGTCGTGCTCATCCAAAAGTTGCTGCAGTGCGCGAATGTACTCCACCGCCGACCGTAACGTTTCCACTTTGCTCATCTTCTTGTTGGCCGCGCCATTGGGGACGTGTTCCCGGAGAGTGGCGAAGCCGTTGTTGACAAGTTTCACTCTGTTGCGCTCCCTCTCGTTCCGCCGCGCCACGGTGTGCGGCTGCTGCTGCGGCAAGCTATACCCAAAGCCGGCAAAATTCAGCCTCCTCTTGCATCTTAGCAGCTCGGGCGAGGATGAGCGCTGCCTCTTCACCTTGGATGCTGACTTGCCGCTCCCTTGGCTGCTGGTAGGGCTGAGCTGGATACTCTGTGCTGCGGCAGCAAAGAAGCAGGAGGGCGGCATGAACTGCTGCTGGCTCACATTTATTTCCATCTTGGCTGTGATGTCCATTGGCACGTATTGAAAAATAAAAATAAGAGTTGCAGAGAATCTCAGAGTTCTTCTTTGGATAGATCTGTAGCAGTGCGTCCTGCTCGTGGCGTTCACGTGTGGCTTAATGCTCACTTTAGCCTTGTTTAATGGGCGGTCTTGTGGGCTTCTGCCTCGCACACTCCTCAGTCTGAACTGAGTCCTGAGAAAGGCTAGTAGCGGGGCTTATACACTGGCAACCCCACGCGCTGGACCTGACCACGCCTCCTCCTCGTGCTAGTTGTATTCACCTTGGCTCCTGTGCTGTTGCAATGCGTACGCCGGACGCGTGCCACTTGAACCACTGAACAAACAGTCACCAAATCACAACTGGTTGCAGCATGCAGACTTGTTCCAGATGTCTTGAGAGTTTTGAGAAGTAATAGAATGTTACTTTTCATTCAACGCTGCTTTGGAAATCTACCACCGGATCGCATGATTACGCATGACGCTCCTCATATAAAATGCATAAAAATAGAGCGTCTTTGGTTCAGAAATGCAACTTATTTGCTAGATATATTGAATTGTTTCATGGCGAATGAGAGACTGAGGGTCTTGTTCATAAAAGTTGGCCACAGTTTGATATCATTTAAAATAAGATCTAGATCGAAAGACAAATAAGGTGTAATTTAATTGTATGTGTAAAATGAGTAAAACGTGTCCCTTTATGGGTGAATCAAACAACTTCAGATTTTTTTTTGAATATATAATTTTTTTAATAGCTTATACAAGTGAAACTATTAGTCTATACTAGCTTTTTACGCATGCAGATAACCAATTTCCCAAGTGGACCGAGAAGTAGTGCTGAAAGGCAGCTCTCAAACTCTGACGGACCTTAAGGGTGCTTATAAAAGAAGTTGAGATTTAGTTGTTTGCATTGTCCATAAAGTATGGGCAGTATACTATAAGGTATATCTTATAGACCCCACTGACTGTAAGTTGTTTTGAACACTTTCGGGTTGGCAGGCACAAGCAGACCCCACAGTCTTGGATGATCCACAGTTTATTGTTAACACTTTTACAACCGCATTTGAAAGCTTCGTCTTTCGAAGAATGAAGCTTTGTCCAGCAGAGGCGAATTTTCCACTTTCATTAGGCTAGAGCTAATCATCAACATCGGAGAGGCGAAACGGAAGGGTAAATCTGAGAAGGGGCCATAAGAAGGACGCATTCGAGGATGTTTTGTGTATGATTTGATACACCCTATTTTGTTACAGTAACGACTCGACACAGTGTATTTCGACAATTTTGTTTTATTTTAAAGGGCAGCATAATAGAACATGTCTTTCACTAAGAACAAAACCAACCGACTCCACTCATGGGGATAAGTGTGTGTGTGTGTGTGTGTGTGTGCGTGTGTGTGTGTGTGTGTGTGTGTGTGTGTGTGTTTGAGGGGAGGAGGTAAATTGTGAAATTTTTCTGTGTTGGCTGTGGCATTCAAAATCAAGCCTGCATTGAGGAACCCAGCCCCCACCAACTTTTCTTTTCTTTTTCCTCCCTTTTTTGCACAGCAAGAGAGTTTAGAAAAGAAGCGTGGGTTCTATTCAGTTTCCCCCAGCCCCCTCGCCATCGTCGGCTTTCTGAAACGTATCTAGCATGCCCTGTCAGTGCGGTTCCAGAGTCCAATTAGCGCTTTGTAAAGACTTTTTTCTACTGCAGATCTTCCAGAGGCAGGCAGAGCGCTCCCTCTATTCGAGGGTTCCAGTCATAGCCGAGTGTAATAATTAATATGACATCTGGGCGCCCGAGTCTCCATTAAAACACCTCTGTCTTTCTGCTTTTGCAGTTCACTGAGACATCATAAAACAAAACCCATAAGGGCCCATTTGTCCTGGGAAATAATCCCTATGTGATATGCGGGATTAATTTTCAATTTGTTAGCTGTTAAACTAAATTGTGGTGTTTATTTTTTTAAATAATGTGGTCGTTTGGGGTCGCCAATGGCACTGACTCTTTGTATCATTTCTGCAGGTGTATTACAACAGATCAGTCTTATAATAACGTGAAAAGCCCCTACTGAATGCATTTTGAAAGATACAAACACAGTGATCACGGTTATCAAAATTCTGATTTATCTTAACTAACAATTTCAATAAATGAATAGGTCTAAATAAAAAAGTTTGAAGGACATAGCCTATAGCTGCATTAACTATTCAATTGTGCTAAACTAGAGTTTTTAGATGAAAGACCATATCTGAAATAAGACATTTGAAGTGCACAGTGTTGTCTAGCTAGCGTACATGACAGTATAGTGGACTTTTATTTTGAAAGTTTGGGACGTTTAAAATTAGGCTACTTTAAACATCTATCTGATGCTTTTGTTTAACTTATTGAGTAAAAGAAAAGTGCTGTGCTATGCATTTGATTAATTAATGAGACCTGTCAAGAACATCTGGAGTGAATGGTAATGAACCATGCCATCACAAGGCATCTGAGTAATCTGAATCAACTTCTCTCAGCAGTTAGCCTATTGAAGAGATGCTGAACTGAATATTTATCTGAAATTCCCTAAAGTCGATGTGGACAATCATCCAGTCCTGTCTGTGGCCAGTGATGTGCAGCTGTTAAATGGGTTGTGACTACCTGTTCTGGTCTTTGCACACACACACACACACACACACACACACACACACACACACACACACACACACACACACACACACACACACACACACACACACACACACACACACACACACACACACACACACACACACACATAGAGAGAGCGAGAGATCACCAGTGGTGGAAAAAGTACCCAGCTGTCATACTTGAGAAAAAGCAAAGATACCTTAATAGAATATGACTTAAGTAAAAGTCACCCAGTAAAATTCTACTTGAGTAAAAGTATTTGGTTTAAAATATACTTAGGTATCAAAAGTAAAAGTAAAAATAATTTCAAATTCATTATATTAAGCAAGCCAGATGGCACCATTTTCTTGTTTTTATTTATTTATGGAAAGCCACAGGCACACTCCAACCTTCAGACATAATTTACAAACAAAACATGTGTGTTTAGTGAGTCCGCCAGATCAGAGGCAGTGGGGATGAACAGGGATGTTCAGTTGATAAGTGTGTGAATTTGACTATTTTCCTGTCCTGCTAAATATTCAAAATGTAACAAGTACTTTTGGGTGTCAAGGAAGATGTATGGAGTAAAACGTACACTATTTTCTTAAGGAATGTTGTGAAATAAAAGTACAAGTGGTCAAACATATAAATAGTAAAATAAAGTACAGATACCCAAAAAACTACTTACTTAAGTACTTTACACCACTGGAGACCACTGAAAACAGTGGCTCTGCTGCAGTAAATATCCACAGGCTGTTATGTGCACTGAAATTATTCCGCACTTCTGAGAATATACCAACAAATGTAGGCCTTTCAAACATGTAGGCCTAATATATAGGCAAACCAACGGTGGCTTGGGTTCTTCACTCAAAGGGTCATATGGGTCAGAAGGGCCTTGGGTCCCTAAACAGTATGCATGAGGTGAAATAGTTGGAAAATATTTTGTCTTGTACTGCAGCACCCTCTAGAGGATTGACAGTGCATCACCAAAATGCCTTTCAAGTCCCTGTAAACTTGATGGCAGTTGTACTGAGTTTTTAAACCTTTTTGATTTAATGCCCACAGCAGTCTACCACGTTATTCTTTTAGCTTACTGACATTATAATTTATCATTTACACTCATAGAATATTCTGGAATTACTAGGCTATATTATGAACAATTGAATAATCAGCTAGGTGGGATTCAGTATTTGTGCATAAACACAAATGCAGGGATTATGTTACAATATAATATATTTTCGTTGGCTGTTTAATTTGTCTTTATTTATCAATAACTAACGATATCTGTAGGATTACAATAAATATCGCCGCGTGACCATACGAATCGCAAATTACAAAACGCATGAAGCTTGTCTGGAGTATGTTTCCGTACTGTTTTTATGTCGTGCGCTTTGTTTAAGGAAGAGCGTACAAACCCTCACGTTTTATAACTTCAGTACAGCTTTCTGTTATTTTTAGTGGTTATGGTTGATAATAGTTATCACGCCAAGTTTAAAAGCAGAAGCAACGCTTAAATATACGCTTTAACACAGCTAACTACTTGATGTTTCTCTAATTTGCATTTGGATGGTGCAAATTGCAGCTGTCAGTGTCCAGCTCAGCTGTCAAACTGTTATCTGGTGATATGCGGTCCTTGAGCTATGTTCAGCGTGTTAGTTTTGATTTCCCCGGAACCCTTTTCCCTCATGCAATTTGTCTTGGGGATGCGGACAATGACTCGGTAAAGTATCAGCAGCGAGACAATTATTCAGGTATCTTTCCTTGTGTCCATGTTTTCGGACATTGGCAATCGTTGAAAATAAATGTGTGTAGTCTCATTGCTCACGGCGTTAGTGTATCCACCTCTTAGGGCCAGTTATACATATTATAGGCCTACCAATGACATGTATCAACTCGTTTTTTTGTCAGTTATTTCCCCCACCTACGTGGCAACATAAATCATTTTTCAGAAGTCATAGACTGCTCTGCCCACTCTCCACTTGCCCATTCATTGTCCAGCTGTGCCTTTCTAGTCCCTGTACTGTAAATAGCAACTCCTGCTTTAGAGGGTCTCTGACTCATTCCCTCCAGTCACGATAAGAGGGTCAAGAGTGAAATAGTAGATGCCATAACAGTACTCCTATCACGTTCCTTGACCTTCCAACATATTTATGACAACATGTCTTATATCTATGGAAACAAAATGTCCTGGCTGTGACTGTACCCAGGGCCTTGACCCCAGAACTTTGACATGAACTGTTATTCTTTTTTAACAGCTGAATGAACTTATTGTGGGTGACACCAGTGGAAAGCTGCATGTGTACAAGAAGGATGACTCCAAGCCTTGGATCACTAGAACATGTGTGGGCATGGTAAGCGGCTGCTTAGAGGGCATTTGATCACTTCTCTGAGTTCAAATGGCGGCACATTTAAGTACAACTGTAGTGGCATAAAAGAGGAAATTTGAACACCGCTGTCTGCACATCTGATTTCTATTGTTATTTTAGCAGATTTAGACAAATATTTAATGAGTTATCTTTTTTGTTTATTTTTTAGCTCACCTGTGTTGGTGTTGGAGACATATGCAACAAAGGAAGGGTGGGTGTGCAGAAACTGTGCATAGTCCTCCAGTCAGATGAGGAATATTTGTGTGTCATTTTCCCCTTGCATCCAGTGTGTGATATCACCTAACTATTCACTGCCTTAATTTATCCATCAGAACTTTGTAGTTGCTGTGGGTGCAGAGGGATGGTTTCACCTGTTTGACCTGTCTGCAGTGGCAGGAGCCAAGTCAGATTCATCCAGCCAACAGGAGGCGCTGTTCTCTGACGACCAGAAACCCTGCTTCTCTCAGCACATTCCTGCCAACACCAAAGTCATCCTTATTAGTGACATAGGTAACCTCTCGTTCTGCACCCATTTCGCCCTAGATGTAGGCACCCTCAATGCAATTGACCGCTTCTGTTTTTCGACTGCTTTATTCTCAACTGTGTATGTGTGTGTACACGCTTTGCAGATGGGGATGGGCGCAGTGAGCTTGTAGTGGGATACACAGACCGTGTGGTGAGAGCGTTCCGCTGGGAGGAGCCTACTGATTCTTCAGACCTGAGCTCTGGACAGCTGGTCCTGCTGAAGAAGTGGCTTCTGGAGGGACAGGTAGGTCTATACACAAACGTGAAATATGTCAATCAAAGACTGAAAAGTCCTATCCTACGAAGCAATCTACTCAGGGTTTTCTAAAGCTTACCAGCTTCAGCTAGCTTTACGTTCCAGCTCAGGCTTGGTCCGTTCTACGACGGTGGATATTGCTTGTCCGCCTGCCGCTAACTAGCAGGCTTGTAACTGCTCATGTCGCACATGGCTAGTTGAACTCTTCATTGAGACAATGCTGAAACATTCACCCATGAATTAATCAGTGCCACATTTTCATTTGTTCTGAAATAAAAATGGATGACTTCACATCCTGTAAAGTGTACACTCTACTATTTCTAATCCATTATTTCCTCCTGTGACAGGTGGACAGCCTGTCAGTAAACCCAGACCTAGAGGGTCTTCCTGAACTGATGGTGTCCCAGCCTGGTTGTGGCTTTGCCATCCTGCTGTGCACATGGACACAACAGGGCTCCTCTGAGGCGGGGCCTGGGGAGGAGGCCCCACCCACTCCTGGCAGGTACATACCACTGGACATGCAGAGCACCTAATACATATACAGTACACAGTAGTAGACATGTAACAGTGCTTTGGCTGTCTAATGATAGATAGGCTGTGCCAGTTGATGTTGGTATCGTCCTGTGTTTGTAATGTGTCTGTCACAGCGAGGGTCCCTCCAGAGACGTCATTCTGCATCTGACCACTGGTCGGATCCACAACAAGAACGTCTCCACTCATCTCATCGGGAGCATAAGCAGAGGCTCCAAAGGCGACTCCTCTAAATGCGGCCTGTTTGCCCTCTGTACTCTAGATGGTAAGTGTCTTAATTAAGTTGTTCAGAAGAGCAACGCTGCGTAATTCGCTAATCGCACCACTGACCACTCTGAACTTTTGTCCACAGTCCGTCTCATAACAGAATCCTAATGAGGATGTGTTCAGACAGGACGTGTTAACATCACGGCAGTCAATTATCTTCTAAAATAATGAGCTAAATCATAACTGAAGTGGGCTCAGCAACAACAAAAATCAGATCCAAGGTTTATATGACTTGTGGTTGTGAAGATACCTGACTGACCTGTTTATCTCAACAGACATGACCCTGTATATTAATCCTCCTTATAGAAACCTGCTGAACATCTCTGACAGGCAGTATATCTGCCAGCTCACAGAGCTGCCTAGCCTGCTCCGCTGCCCCCTTAAGGGGAAAAGGAAGACCTTTCTTACTCTCTCACCAATTACAATGTCTAACAAGGTCACTCAGAACTAGGAAAGGCATGTAGAACGGAGGGAGGTGTTGTGGGTGAATGTTACCAGAAGAGACTGGTTGTGGTTGAGCAGGCTGAGGGCTCTGTGAGCTCCTGGAGAGACTATCAATATTTAAAGAAAAGGGGAACCAATATGATTATCTTACTAGAGAGTCTGGGCCAGTCACAGATAGGCTAATAATGATGCACCAAGAGAGGGCTTGACATGCCTGTGTACCCTAATTAGGATCAACGTTTGAGCAATTCTGCTGAGGGAATAGTGAAATGTAGCCAGATCATATTACAGCCATTTTATTAAACAATAAAGGTGACGCAGGAAGATAATGTTGCTGTTTATGAAGATGATTTTTCCAAGTATTTGGATTTCGATTCAAAGCTTGTTGGTGTTTTCAGGAGAGATTGAGTGACAGAAATGGTGTTGAATAAAGGTTACCTTCAACATAGTCATCTAAATGTCTCCATCCCTGAGCCCGAAGCAAGGAAATAGGGCAAAATTGGTGTCCAGCACTCAGAGTGCTGCTGTAACCACAGAAATAAATCATTCCATTTAATGATTTCCTTAACCTCGTGAGAACCAGTGATCTGCAGGTCTTGAGTTGTTTAAGTTCTCTGTATTTTTTTCTCAGACTGTCGTATTATATGCAGTATAAACAATACTCTTGATACCATTTACAATATTAAGCATAAAATGTTGGTCATTTTAGTATGTGAATAAAGTGATTGTGTGTTTTTGTGTTCCAGGCACACTGAAACTGATGGACAGTTCAGAGCAGTTGAAATGGTCAGTGCAGGTGGATCACCAGCTCTTTTCTCTGCAGAAGCTGGACGTCACAGTGAGTTTATAAAAACAATCTACGTTTTTTTTATTGACTGTTTGTGCCTGTGCGGTTTTTGACATTGTGACTGTGGCTCTTGTCTCCAGGGCGACGGCAGAGAGGAGGTGGTGGCGTGTGCCTGGGATGGTCAGACCTACATCATCGACCATAACCGCATGGTGGTGCGGTTCCAGTTTGACGAGAACGTCAATGCTTTCTGTGCAGGTGAGACTCTAGTCATATCCCTCACCTATGTATACCTGATTTACGTGATGACTAAGCAAATGATATAGACCAGTGGTTCCCAAACATTTTATAGTCCCATACCCCTTCAAACATTCAACCTCCAGCTGCGTACCTTCACTAGCACCAGGGTCAGCGCACTCTCAAATGTTGTTTTTTTGCCATCATTGTAAGCCTGCCACGCACACACTATACGATACATTTATTAAACATAAGAATGAGTGTGAGTTTTTGTCACAACCTAGCTTGTGGGAAGTGACAAAGAGCTCTTTTAGGACCAGGGCACAAATAATAATTTAATAATAATCAATAATTTTGCTCTTTATTTAACCATCTTACATATAAAACTTTATTTGTTCATCGAAAATTGTGAATAACTCACCACAGGTTCATGAGAAGGGTGTGCTTGAAAGGATGCACATAACTCTGCAATGTTGGGTTGTATTGGTGTGGTGGTTAATTTCTGTATTATCAAATGAGGACAGACAAACCTATCACACAAGTCGGAGTTATACTTTAACTGAATCTTTATTAGTTAGAGCTTTGCAATAGCGATGGCTGGTCGACGAATCACGCTAAGATGATTCGTTGAGAGCCCAGAGACAAAAGGTATTTTATAGCCAAGATACACCCCTTTCAACCTATATGACGAACAACAGATATATAGAATGGGTCACAAGGTTAAGCTCTGTATGAAATATACCTATAATACATAGCAGACAGTATCTGCTGGGTCAACAGTTTTCATGGTATAGAGACCAGTGTCTGGCCCTCCGACTCCAAACTGGCCCTCCGACTCCAAACCAGCTCTCCCTGGTACAGTATAGAACAGAAACATTAACTCATGCTCTGAAATGCTCTTTAGGTTTTATCACCCAAAAGACATCGTAAATCTCCTGTCAGTGTTATCTACCAGAGGCCCATCCTCAGTAGAACACACACACAATAGTTAACAGAATACTCTATTCTGTTGCATAAAACAACCATTTGATACAATAAAAGTATTATAACATAATCTTGCAACTTTTCCACCATATTGGAGAGAGTCTTAAATCATTTCCCACACACAGTCTGTGTTTAGATTTCATGCTAGTGAGGGCTGAGAATCCACTCTCACATAGGTACGTGGTTGCAAAGGGCATCAGTGTCTTAACAGCGCGATTTGCCAAGGCAGGATACTCTGAGCACAGCCCAATCCAGAAATCTGGCAGTGCCTTCTGATTTAAATTCAATTTTCACAGAACCGCTTGTTGCTATTTCGATGTGGCTCTCTTGTTCAGATATTGGTAAGTGGACTGGAGGCAGGGCATGAAAGGGATAATGAATCCAGTTGTTTGTGTCATCCGTTTCGGGAAAGTACCTGCGAAATTGCGCACCCAACTCACTCCGGTACTTTGCTATATCACATTTGACGTTGTCCGTAAGCTTGGGTTCATTTGCACACAAAAAATCATACAATGATGGAAAGACCTGTGTGTTGTCCTTGTTAATGCAGACAGAGAAGAGCTCCAACTTCTTAATCAGCCTCAATTTTGTCCCGCACATTGAATATAGTTGCGGAGAGTCCCTGTAATCCAAGATTCAGATCATTCAGGTGAGAAAAAACATCACCCAGATAAGCCAGTCGTGTGAGAAACTCGTCATCATGCAAGCGGTAAGACAAGTGAAAATGATGGTCAGTAAAGAGAACTTTAAGCTCGTCTCTCAATTTTAAAAAACGTGTCAATATTTTGCCCCTTGATAACCAGCGCACTTCTTCTGTATGTTGTAAAAGCGCTACATGGTCGCTGCCCATATCATTGCATAGTGCAGAAAATACACGAGAGTTCAGGGGCCTTGCTTTAACAAAGTTAACCATTTTCACTGTAGTGTCCAAAACGTCTTTCAAACTGTTAGGCATTCCTTTGGCAGCAAGAGCCTCTTGGTGGATGCTGCAGTATACCCAAGTGGCGTCGGGGGCAACTGCTACCACTCCACTATGTCTCCCTGTCATGGCTTTTGCGACATCAGTATAGATACCAACACATATTGACCAACGAAGTCCATTTGATGTCACAAAGCTGTCCAGTAATTAAAAAATATCCTGTCTTGTTGTCCTGGTTTCCAGTGGTTTGCAGAAGAGTATGTCTTCCTTAATTGACCCCCCATAAATGTAACGGACATATATCAGGAGCTGTGCCAGGCCCGCCACGTCTGTTGACTCATCCAGCTGTAACAATTCACTGGCTTGTATGCGAAGCAGTAATTGTTTCAAAACATCTTCTGCCATGTCACTGATGCGTCGTGAAACAGTGCTGTTTGATGAAGGCATTGTCTGTATAGATTTTTGGGCCTTTTCCCCAGCATTGTCCCAGCCATATCCACGGCAGCAGGAAGAATTAAGTCCTCCACAATAGGCTTGCCTGTCCTAGCCACTCGGTAGCTCACTATATAAGACGCTTCTAGCCCCTTCTAATTAATGGTATCTGTTGCTTTTATGCAAGTCTTACTACTTGAAATTTGTCTAAATTCTCACTCAAAAAACTCCTGTGGCTTATTTAAAAAATTGGCATGTTTTGTTTCTAAATGTCTGCGCAAGAGTGAAGTTTTCATTGAGTTGTGAGATAGTACTTTTGCACATATAACACACTGTGGCTGAGGAAAGGCACTACTCCCAATATAAGTGAGCCCCAAATCCATGTAGTTCTCATAATATTTGCGCCTCTTCGATGGTCCAACGTCCCTGTCTGTTGTTCGGTGCTTTCCCAGGTACCTACGGACAGTTAGTGGAATTCCCGCGAGAGAGTAACGGTTAATGTGATTGGATGTTAATTATTTGACCAGGCTACCTGTATTTGACATTGTGTTGTTATTTCGCTGAACACTAGATGGTTTAATTGTATTTTTGGTAGTGAAACGAGGCTACTCAGGCGAGAAAAAGAACTCCCCCAAATGTATAGCCCCGTTGGAAAATATAATGGACTGTTTGAAAATGTGAAGAATTTTTTAATATTTTTAAATACAATTATTATTATTATTTTTAAATGTGAATCACATTTTAATTTGGCGTACCCCCGACGGCATTGGGTACCCAAATTTGTGAATACCTGATATAGACAGTATTAATTCAGTATGTTTCCAGCTGATGTCACCATTAGATGGCAGTGTTGGATTTCAGGCTCACATAAACAAGCTTCATCCTCTATCTCAGGCTCTGTCAAACGCTGTTTCTCCAATCTCTGCACGAGCCCCAGTGGCTCTCTGAGGGCAGAGAGAGATCATATTGTTATCTAATAAGCAGGATTAAAGAAATGGGCAAGAGAGAATCAAATCAAATGTTATTTGTCACATGCTTTGTAAACAACAGGTGTAGAGTAACAGTAAAATGCTAACTTACGGGCGCTTTCCAACAGCGCAGAGAATAATACAAATAATAATAATACCACAAGGAATAAATGTAGAATGTGTAACGATGAACGCATGTTGAAGCTACAGACAGGACTTAATCTTCAAGCACAGTGCCTGCATTCTACAGTGCTATCAGAGTCAGTGTGAACAACACATGCTCAGGGGTCATCCATGCTTTGTCTCTGTGGTCATTGGAGTGCATTAGCTCAGCCTCACCACTGTTGGCATTGCTTGCGAGCCAGTGTTCACAGGGCCACAGTGATGAGCAAATATTTTCTTACTTACTAAAGGGGGAAAAAATGCATTGTTGGTCATTTGGTGCTTGTTTTTAAGCACTTCATGGTAAGGTCTGTCTGTACCTGTTGTATTCGGCACATGTAACAAATAAAATCTGATTTGATTTATTTAATTTGAACAATCTTATTTCTAAGCATCTCCTACTGTCACAATGTTTATTTTACTGTAATGACTAGGGCCTGGAGTTTTTCCTGATATTCAACATGAACAACATGTGATTAGGGAAAACTCAGGCCCCTAGTCATGGAATATGTGGAATATGTTCTTCCCTGTGGTTGTCTAACCAGCCTTACATGTTGGTGTTTAACAGGTCAGTACAACTGTAAGGATGGCAAGAACAGCCCCTGTCTGGTGTACGTCAGCTTCAACCACAAGATATATGTGTACTGGAGGGTGGAGCTGGAGCGCATGGAACCCACCCATCTCCTTAGGGTCCTGGAGGAGAGGCCAGAGTTCAAGGCCCGACTGGAGCAACTGGGAGTGGGTGAGTTGGAGTTAAACAACAATATAAACCTAAAAGCTACTCTCATTCAAATCATATCTAGAAAAAAAATTGTTAGGTCTAACCTCATCTCCAGGCTCATTACTAGAGAGAGCCGACAGGTGGACTAAGTAGTTTGAAATACATCTTGCATGTAATTTAATTAGACCACAGCACCAGGTAGAAAGCTCCTGGGTTTCCCTGTCCACCATTTTGTTTAGTTCCCCATTAACTCAGCTAATGCTACCTGACACATAAACAGTGCATCTACTGTTCTGTATTCATGTAATCTAACTGAGAGTAAGGGAAACAGATTAAATGTGTGTCCTCTACTCGTCTACATGTATGTAAAACCTGTCTCCGCCAGCAGACTGTTGTTCTGATGCGTGACTGGAGTATTTATAGCGGCAGAGGCTGGAATCCACGCATTCACTCCTATGGAGCAGAGGGGACCGCTCTCTCTTCATCTCGCTCTCTCTGCCTCTCTCTCTTCTTCGCTCTCTCTATCCCAGGGGAATTCTCTCTCAGCAGGCTAGCAACACTGTCAAACACTGCCCAGATTCACAAACACATCACACGCACACACACACACAAACATAATGGTGTCTTTTTGTAGGCACCATGCTGCCATGGTTCATGGGCAAAGCCTATGGGTAAATGAATGGAGTTTTTGGATAAACGCGCCGAAAATAAGGTTGGTGGTAAACACAGGCTTAGGGGATCTTGTTCTATGAGATAATCTTTATCCGCTAACATCATTTTTTGTGAATTCTGAAGCATTTATGTCACCCAAAAAATCACAAAGCACATAAAAGGCTTCATAATTCATAAAGGTCACGTTAACGCCCTGATATTATCTCATCGAAAAAAACCTATCAGATCTCCTAAGCCTGTGTTAACCTCAGACCTTATTTTCGGCGTTTATCCCAAAACCCCATTCTTTCCCATTCATTTTCCCCATAGAATCGAACCAGAGGTATCTCATTTCAGTTTTTTAGGACGACAAGCTGCCAAGCTCTATTCAGGCTTATCTTTCTGCTCCGTGGGCACTATCTCCATCTGTCCCTGGTCTGCCCCATTAATGAATGACATAGACTGCACTACATTATACAGTAGCTAGCTTTCTGTCTGTTTATGTTTGTGTTGCATATGCACGTACTGTGTGACTGTTCGTTTGTACTATACTCTGCTGCTCTGCATGGCCCTGTCTGTCTGTGCTCTCAGAGTGACAGATGGTCCAGCTACCTGACCCAGTGGAGGCTGCTGAGGGCAGAACGGCTCATAATAATGGCTGGAACGGAGCAAATGGAATGGTACCAAACACCTGTAACCATGTGTTTGAGTTTGATATATTTGATACCATTCCACTTCTTTTTTTCAATGTTTTTATTGTTGTTTTTGATTATATAGTCTGCAGATAGCCATTTCATGTAGGCCTTATTCATTAAAAAAAAAATGTGCTGACGACAGATTTCCTAACAGCAGCTAAGCCTAGTAGCTTCCTGTTCCTGCAGCGTGTTAATAATTGAACCCCTGGGCACGTTGGTGCTCCTTCCTGCGATTTCAGAGAACTGTTACCTAACTCATCATGAGACACATAGTAGTCATGGAGACTGAGGGCTGAGGAGGGTGTAGGGATAGAGAGAGGGGGGTAGGGACAGAGAGAGGGGGGGGTAGGGACAGAGAGAGGGGGGGGTAGGGACAGAGAGAGGGGGGGGTAGGGACAGAGAGAGGGGGGGGTAGGGACAGAGAGAGGGGGGGGTAGGGACAGAGAGAGGGGGGGGTAGGGACAGAGAGAGGGGGGGGTAGGGACAGAGAGAGGGGGGGGTAGGGACAGAGAGAGGGGGGGGTAGGGACAGAGAGAGGGGGGGGTAGGGACAGAGAGAGGGGGGGGTAGGGACAGAGAGAGGGGGGGGTAGGGACAGAGAGAGGGAGCGGTAGGGACAGAGAGAGGGAGCTGTAGGGACAGAGAGAGGGAGCTGTAGGGACAGAGAGAGGGAGCTGTAGGGACAGAGAGAGGGAGCTGTAGGGACAGAGAGAGGGAGCTGTAGGGACAGAGAGAGGGAGCTGTAGGGACAGAGAGAGGGAGCTGTAGGGACAGAGAGAGGGAGGGGTAGGGAGAGAGAGAGGGGGGGTAGGGACAGAGAGAGGGGGGGTAGGGACAGAGAGAGGGGGGGTAGGGACAGAGAGAGGGGGGGTAGGGACAGAGAGAGGGGGGGTAGGGACAGAGAGAGGGGGGGGTAGGGACAGAGAGAGGGGGGGGGTAGGGACAGAGAGAGAGGGGGGGGGTAGGGACAGAGAGAGAGGGGGGGGGTAGGGACAGAGAGAGAGGGGGGGGGTAGGGACAGAGAGAGAGGGGGGGGGTAGGGACAGAGAGAGAGGGGGGGGTAGGGACAGAGAGAGAGGGGGGGGTAGGGACAGAGAGAGAGGGGGGGGTAGGGACAGAGAGAGAGGGGGGGGTAGGGACAGAGAGAGAGGGGGGGGTAGGGACAGAGAGAGAGGGGGGGGTAGGGACAGAGAGAGGGGGGGGTAGGGACAGAGAGAGGGAGCTGTAGGGACAGAGAGAGGGAGCTGTAGGGACAGAGAGAGGGGGCTGTAGGGAGAGAGAGAGGGAGCTGTAGGGACAGAGAGAGGGAGCTGTAGGGACAGAGAGGGGGAGCTGTAGGGACAGAGAGAGGGGGCTGTAGGGAGAGAGAGAGGGAGCTGTAGGGACAGAGAGAGGGGGGGTAGGGACAGAGAGAGGGGGGGTAGGGACAGAGAGAGGGGGGGTAGGGACAGAGAGAGGGGGGGGTAGGGACAGAGAGAGAGGGGGGGGTAGGGACAGAGAGAGAGGGGGGGGTAGGGACAGAGAGAGAGGGGGGGGTAGGGACAGAGAGAGAGGGGGGGGTAGGGACAGAGAGAGAGGGGGGGGTAGGGACAGAGAGAGAGGGGGGGGTAGGGACAGAGAGAGAGGGGGGGGTAGGGACAGAGAGAGAGGGGGGGGTAGGGACAGAGAGAGAGGGGGGGGTAGGGACAGAGAGAGAGGGGGGGGTAGGGACAGAGAGAGAGGGGGGGGTAGGGACAGAGAGAGGGGGGGGGTAGGGACAGAGAGAGGGGGGGTAGGGACAGAGAGAGAGGGGGGGGTAGGGACAGAGAGAGAGGGGGGGGTAGGGACAGAGAGAGAGGGGGGGGTAGGGACAGAGAGAGAGGGGGGGGTAGGGACAGAGAGAGGGGGGGGGTAGGGACAGAGAGAGGGGGGGGGGTAGGGACAGAGAGAGGGGGGGGGGTAGGGACAGAGAGGGGGGGGGGTAGGGACAGAGAGAGGGGGGGGGGGTAGGGACAGAGAGAGAGGGGGGGGTAGGGACAGAGAGAGGGGGGGGGGTAGGGACAGAGAGAGGGGGGGGGTAGGGACAGAGAGAGGGGGGGGGGGGGGGACAGAGAGAGGGGGGGGTAGGGACAGAGAGAGGGGGGGGGGGGGTAGGGACAGAGAGAGGGGGGGGGTAGGGACAGAGAGAGAGGGGGGGGTAGGGACAGAGAGAGAGGGGGGGGTAGGGACAGAGAGAGGGGGGGGGGGGGTAGGGACAGAGAGAGGGGGGGGGGGTAGGGACAGAGAGAGGGGGGGGGGGGTAGGGACAGAGAGAGGGGGGGGGTAGGGACAGAGAGAGGGGGGGGTAGGGACAGAGAGAGGGGGGGGTAGGGACAGAGAGAGGGGGGGGGTAGGGACAGAGAGAGGGGGGGGTAGGGACAGAGAGAGGGGGGGGTAGGGACAGAGAGAGGGGGGGGTAGGGACAGAGAGAGGGGGGGTAGGGACAGAGAGAGGGGGGGGTAGGGACAGAGAGAGGGGGGGGGGGGGGTAGGGACAGAGAGAGAGATGGTAGGGACAGAGAGAGAGATGGTAGGGACAGAGAGAGAGATGGTAGGGACAGAGAGAGAGGGGGTAGGGACAGAGAGAGGGGGGGGGGGTAGGGACAGAGAGAGAGATGGTAGGGACAGAGAGAGGGGGGGTAGGGACAGAGAGAGGGGGGGGTAGGGACAGAGAGAGGGGGGGGTAGGGACAGAGAGAGGGGGGGGGGGGGGGTAGGGACAGAGAGAGAGATGGTAGGGACAGAGAGAGAGATGGTAGGGACAGAGAGAGAGATGGTAGGGACAGAGAGAGAGGGGGTAGGGACAGAGAGAGGGGGGGGGGGTAGGGACAGAGAGAGAGATGGTAGGGACAGAGAGAGAGATGGTAGGGACAGAGAGAGAGATGGTAGGGACAGAGAGAGAGGGGGTAGGGACAGAGAGAGAGAGAGAGAGAGAGAGAGAGAGAGAGAGAGAGAGGGAGGGGCTAAACCCAGCTAGCAGTGTGACATCAGCTTATTGCTGATAGATAGCACTGCCTGTGTGTGTGTAGCTGTTGCCTGTCACCAAGTCTGAGTTCCACACACAATGGTAGACATCTTCACTCACCCATCACAAATAACAACCAAACACATCCCCCTTCTCTGACTCTGTCGACAGAACTGAGATATTATATATGAGTCATTGCTTAATAACAAGGAAGAGAGTAAAATAAATGTATCTACAGTGTGTTTTATGTTTAACTAGAAGCTTCTTTTCTCTGGCTTCACAATGTGACAGTGCAGGATAATTATGGCTGTTGCTGTACAGGTAAAAGCAAGACACCGTGAGGAGAGAGGCATATTTGTTATACCTATGGGGACTTTTATCTCTCTCTGCTTGTGTTTATTTCAGCAGTAAATTAATAATCTGAATGTCTTCTCAGCGGCGTTGCCATGCAGATGGTACAGTTTACTTTGTACCACCACTCTCAGGTGTTTTACTGTGGCAAACTAAAACGTTTATGTTAAGTGAACCTGTGTACCTGTCTGCAGTATGTCATTACTATGTAAATATGGGTTTGAACAAAACTTAGAAAGTTGGACCCTCAACAAGAAAGCGAGGACATGTAGCTACTACATATCACCTGTCTGCATCTCTTGATTTAACATCCTGCCCTAATGCATTTTCGGTAAGGGACCAGCTAAATGAATGGCCCATCCGTAATGCATGGAATCCTGCTTCTGCATGATGATGTCACACTTTTTCTGCATTACCTTGCCTAAGCAACCATTGTCATGCATTCTAAACTCCCCAGTTTAAGTGAATGCTGGTAGAATAGCTCCTCAGAGCAGCAGGGAGCTCCTCCACTGGCTCAGCTGTAATTTATTATTCATATAAAGCAGTGCTCTCATCTGCATTTCAAAACCCACTCTGACTCAACCCCACTAAAGACAGTTTAATACAGAGCAGTCCCAGCTCCTTCAGAGGGACTCGAACCTGCAACCTTTCAATCAGAAGGCACCCATGCCGCCAGAGGACAGACAGGTCATATGATCATTGTCTGGTCAAGGGTCATAGCCACCATTTGTGTCTCTGACAGACGCCGAGGACAGGGAGGCCGTGAGAGAGCTGGTGGGAGACACGCTCTACGGACACACGCTGAAGAAGCAGGCCGGATGACCTTAACACGAACCTCACCTCTCCACTCCTCCAACCCCCCCCCCCCCCCTTCTCTTTCTCCTCGTTTCTGTGAATACTCTGAATAAAGGCTGAAGCACACACTGACTATCAGTTGTCTCATGTTTTTGGTAGAATCTTATTATGAAATGTGTCCGGTTTGCCTAGCTGTCTCACTGTCAGATCTCCCCTCTGGCATAGTTATTGGTATTCCATGCACCAGACTGGTTTAGAAATAGGGTCTAGAAGACACATTGAAGTGATATATGCTCTCAATGTGAATAACCTGTATAGGTTCAACCACCAATATTTATTCCTGGTTTTTGATCTGGTAAGTTATACCAAATGTCAGCCATTTTAGTCCCTTTCTTTCTGTCTTTTTGTTCTGTGATCTTTGATCCTCAAAGATCTGTAGTGGTACTGATGTTGCATAATACCAACAGAGTTATGTAACTTGACCATCAACGTAGCAGCAAGACTACTCTTGTTTGTCAGTTTTGTATTGCAGAGGACTTCTAAGTCGAGGCAACAAGTGTAAACACTGGCTGACTACTGGATTGGTCTATAGGGGAATCTTCCTTTTTCCAAAAGGTAAGATCCTATATCAGCCTCTAGTCTGTCTACTCTGGTTCTCATGTATTTTAAATGAAGAGGGACGTGTGGAGGACTCAGTGGCTGCCTCATGTGTGTGTGTGTGTCTAGACTCTGGGCTCAGGTGTCTCTTGTGTATCCTCTCCTTTATGGGCCAAGGCCCTGCAGTGCAGTATGTACCAAAGCAGGGACACTTTGTTTTTCATCTGTTTAGTTTCACTTCTCCAGGTTAGAAGTTGCATACAGGTAGCTGCCAAAATAATGGAAACAAAGAGAAATTGAAAGCAGGTGCTTCCACACAGGTGTGGTTCCTGAGTTAATTAAACTTTTAACATCCCATCAAGCTTAGGGTCATGTAAAAAATTCTGGGCTGGCCATTATTTTGCCTACCATGGCCCCATAGGATGGCAATGCCCCCATCCACAGCATTTTCCACCACCATTAACAAAACACCAAAGGATGGAATTTCTTGTGGAGGAGGGGTGTCGCAACCCTCCAATAGAGTTCCAGAAACTTGTAGAATCTATGCCAAGGTGCATCGATGCTGTTCTGGCTTGTGGTGGCCCAACATCCTATTAAGACACTTTATGTTGGTGTTTCCTTTATTTTGGCAGTTACCTGTACTTTCATTTAGGTATTTAATGAACCGGTGATGGGAACAGTAGAATGATGTGTGTTCTATGTCCTCCTTCCTCTCTGTTAATCATTATATTCATGGGTCTGCCAGGCTGTTCAACAAGTTATGTGATTATGTTTTTAGGTTGATCGTGGCGCCCATTACTGTGGCATGAGAAAAAAAACACTGATATATGCCCTTATATGTAGCCGGGCCATTGGTCAGGAGCATTCCTATCAGCTTTGTCGAGACTTGTTCCTGTTTTGACCGTTAATGGTCAAACGGTTGGCACATCAGTGTGTCACGCTGGTTCCCAGGACCTGTGTCTCTGTGCGTCAACACTGAAGGGACAGAAAAACACTGCATTCTATAACTGGGTTCCACTTGGGTCTCGACTTTTGACTCCGTCTGCCGACTAAGGCCTCTGACTGCAGTCCCAGTACTTGCTTCCTTATTATTCAGTATATAAAATCTTCTAATGTTATGTTCTTAAGTGTATTTCTCTCTACTTTATATACAGTTGAAGTCGGAAGTTTACATACACTTAGGTTGGAGGCATTAAAACTCGTTTTTCAACCACTCCACACATTTCTTGTAAACAAACTATAGTTTTGGCAAGTCGGTTAGAACATCTACTTTGTGCATGACACAAGTCATTTTTCCAACAATTGTTTACAGACAGATTATTTCACTTATAATTCACTGTATCACAATTCCAGTGGGTCAGAAGTTTACATACACTAAGTTGACTGTGCCTTTAAACAGCTTGGAAAATTCCAGAAAATTATGTCATGGCTTTAGAAGCTTCTGATAGGCTAATTGACATAATTTGAGTCAATTGGAGGTGTACTTCAAGGCCTACCTTCAAACTCAGTGCCTCTTTGCTTGACATCATGGGAAAATCAAAAGAAATCAGCCAAGATTTCAGCGAAAAAATTGTAGACCTCCACATGTCTGGTTCATCCTTGGGAGTAATTTCCAAACGCCTGAAGGTACCATGTTCATCTGTACAAACAATAGTACACAAGTATAAACACTATGGGACCACGCAGCCATCATACAGCTCAGGATGGAGACGCGTTCTGGCTCCTAGAGATAAACGTACTTTGGTGCGAAAAGTGCAAATCAATCCCAGAACAACAGCAAAGGACCTTGTGAATATGCTGGAGGAAACAGGTACAAAAGTATCTATATCCATAGTAAAACGAGTCCTATATCGACAAAACCTGAACGGCCGCTCAGCAAGGAAGAAGCCATTATTCCAAAACTGCCATAAAAAAGCCAAACTACGGTTTGCACATGGAGACAAAGATTGTACATTTTGGAGAAATTCCCTCTGGTCTAATGAAACAAAAATAGAACTGTTTGGCCATACTGACCACCGTTATGTTTGGAGGAAAGGGGGGGGGGTGCTTGCAAGCCGAAGAACACCATCCCAACTGTGAAGCACGGGTGTGGCAGATCATGTTGTGGGGGTGCTTTGCTGCAGGAGGGACTGGTGCACTTCACAAAATAGATGGCTTCATGAGGAAGGACAATTATGTGGATATATTGAAGCAACGTCTCAAGACATCAGTCAGGAAGTTAAAGCTTGGCAGCAAATGGGTCTTCCAACTGTACAATGACCCCAAGCATACTTCCAAAGTTGTGGCAAAATGGCTTCAGGACAACAAATTGAAGGTATTGGAGTGGCCAACACAAAGCCCTGACCTCAATCCTATAGACAATTTGTGGGCAGAACTGAAAAAGCATGTGCGAGCAAGGAGGCCTACAAACCTGACTCAGTTACACCAGCTCTGTCAGGAGGAATGGGCCAAAATTCACCCAATTTATTGTGGGAAGCTTGTGGAAGGCTACCCAAAACGTTTGACCCAAGTTAAACAATTTATAGGCAATGCTACCAAATACTAATTGAGTGTATGTAAACTTCTGACCCACTGGGAATGTGATGAAAGAAATAAAAGCTGAAAGAAATCATTCTCTCTACTATTATTCTGACATTTCACATTCTTAAAATAAAGTGGTGATCCTAACTGACCTAAAACAGGGAATTCTTACTTGGATTAAATGTCAGGAATTGTGAAAAACTGAATTTAAATGTATTTAGCGTATGTAAAATGTATTTAGCGTATTTAAATGTATTTAGTGTATGTAAACTTCCGACTTGAACTGTAGATGTGTGTCAAGCCCCAGCAAATAGAGTAATGTCAAGACCAGCAATCGGTGCCGTATTTATTAAATTATTTCCCACATAGGACACCCCTGGCCTGGTATAATAAATGCAACATGGAGGAGTAGTATGGATCCTGTGTGAATTTGACCTTTGCCCCAATATTTCCCCAATGCAGTCAGGCTGGATGTTACACTATCTAATACAGAAGCAGCAGATGGATGACCATGGGAACTGACCACCCATGGGTAATCTCCCCGCCAGCAGTGTGTGTGTGTGTATATTTAAGCAATTGGAGCTATTCTTGCCTCCACCCTCCTGTAGTTTTTACAGTTCTATTGATAGTCAGTGTTGACATATGTTTAGTTTCAGTAAACAGATGTCAACAGGTTAGAAGTTACACCTCGTCACGTCCGTTCATTAAGGAATTGAATGAATCGGCGATGGGAACAGTAGAATGATGTCTGTGTTCCATGTCCTCTTTCCTCTCTGTTAATCATTGTATTAATGGGTTTTGCTAGTCTGTTCAACAAGTTTTGTGATTATGTTTTTAAGTTGAATTGTTGCTCCCATTACTGTGGCATGAGAAAAACAACACTTTTTTGACTATGTGTAATGGATGGAGGACTTTTTTTCTCAGATGGAGAATGTTATCATTTAATGTGCTTCCACAGAGCATGGCTACCGGGTTAGTGTAATCATAGGAAGGTTGAACAACTGTTCTGATGAAGCAGAATGGTGAGGCTATGATCAGGGCCCGGGGTCTATGACAACTGACAACATCACGTGTCTAAACACACTATAATGGATGCATTTGGATCATTTTAAATGAAGGATAATTTTTTTGTCTGCTGTTATTAAAGTTGCTTTGCAGCATGTCATTTGATTTACACTACATAATATAATTTTGGGCAAATTATCAACAGCTATAATTACCTTAGAAGAAAGGGGTACATTTAATATCATTACAAATTATAATAATCCAGTTATAATTGAAGTTAAAGCTGAAGGGGAAAAAATCTGATATGGAGTTGAAGAGCTTTATCCAACATAAAAGGGTTTGGAAAACTTTCCCTTTGAGTCTATCTAAGCTCAAAGAGATGGCTAATAATAAGTACTGTAGGAAATAGCATCTTCTCTATGACTGAAAAGAAAATTGTCCTACTCTGAAAACTGCCAGCAGCCCCTCGTACAAACAGCCTTTACGGAAAAACCACATGAACTTCACGTGATCTTATGTGAAGTTAATGTGATAATATGTAAAGCAACATGTCATAACATCAAACTACACAAACGTGATCACATGAAATGTTCCAAAAACACATGATTTCACATGTGAAATCGTGGGATTTTTCACATGTCAGATCATGTGTTTTTTCTGTAAGGGAGTATCCCCCTCAAATCCTTCACCTTTGCCATCAGGTCACTCGGTTGTCATGGCAGTCTCCTCAGACGGTTAATAATAATGCGTGTCAGATAGCACTTGTGTGACACTAAAGAAGCTCCCCCCCTTCCCTCCCCTCCTTCCCCTGATCACTAGGACTGAGACTGATTCATGTTCAAATCAAATTGTATTGGTCACATACACATGGTTAGCAGATGTTAATGCGAGTGTAGCGAAATGCTTGTGCTTCTAGTTCCGACAGAGCAGTAAAATCTAACAAATTCACAACGACTTCCTTATACACACAATGTAAGGGGATGGAATAAGAATATGTACATATAAATATATGGATGTGCAATGGCCATGCGGCACAGGCAAGATGCAATAGATGGTATAAAATACAGTATAGACATATGAGATGAGCAATGTAGGATATGTAAACATTATTAAAGTGGCATTATTTAAAGTGACTAGTGATACCTTTATTAAATCCATTTATTAAAGTGGCCAGTGATTTGAGTCTGTATGTTGGCAGCAGCCTCTCTACAGTATGTTAGTGATGGCTGTTTAACAGTCTGATCGCCTTGAGATAGAAGCTGTTTTTCAGTCTCTCGGTCCCAGCTTTGATGCACCTGTACTGACCTCGCCTTCTGGATGATAGCGGGGTGAACAGGCAGTGGCTCGGGTGGTTATTGTCCTTGATGATCTTTTTGGCCTTCCCGTGACATCGGGTGCTGTAGGTGTCCTGGAGGGAAGGTAGTTTGCCCCAGGTCGTGCGTTGTGCAGACTGCACTACCCTCTGGAGAGCCTTGCGGTTGAGGGTGGTGCAGTTGCTGTACCAGGTGGTGAAACATTTAACACGTTTAAATGTTTTACTCACGTCAGCCACAGAGAAGGAGAGCCCACAGGCTTTGGTAGCGTGCCGTGTCGGTGGCATTGTATTGTCCTATGAGCGTGTCTGGGAGCAAGATGTCGATGTCCGCGACGGGGCTGGTTTTCTTGTTGTAATCCGTGATTGTCTGTAGGCCCTGCCACATACGTCTCGTGCTTGAGCCGGTGAATTGCGACTCTACTTTGTCTCTATACTGACGCTTAGCTTGTTTGATTGCCTCCCGGAGGGAATACCTACACTGTTTGTATTCGGTCATGTTTCCAGTCGCCTTGCCATGATTCAAGTTTAAGTTCAGCCATCATTGTCCCTTCAAGGTCTCCTCTTTATCAAACACTGTATACCTCTATAGGCCTACCGCCCCCGTTTCTTTTATATATCACAGTGTTTATGTGCCATTCTGTGTGTTACAAGCCCACATGCTCCCCTGACCTCTGTAGCACATAATTAAATAGAACAGTAAAGTATGTAGGTATCGATGCTCAGTAGCCCCTCTATGTGAGAGCCTCCATGCACTATCTGGGTCTGTTGCACTACAAAGCCTTATTGATTTTTACATAATAGCGCTACAAGGTTGCATTCATACAGGCTGAATAGGATTCATACAGGTTGAATATTGAAGTAATGTTGGTAGTTGTTTACGTACGCTTCATGCATTGTCTCAACCTGAATAGACATGGTAGTGTAATGTAATCAGTCCTGGTCCTTGTGACTACATGAGAGCTGTTAGAAAGATAAGCCATAACAAAGTCCCTAGTCCATGAGACAACTCATCTGTACTGTGCTTTTGCTGAGTCTCTGTGGTGGCTACAGTCTGTTCCAAACTGGCGTGGTACCCTTGTTTATGCTTAGGCTTGATGCTCGTGTTTGTGTGTGTGTGTTTGTGTGTGTGCGCGCGCGCGCTCAGGCTTGATTCCAGTGACACCGTGACGGGTTCTGATCCTGACAGACAGCCCACCGGCCGCTAGCCTCTGTCTCCCCCGCGCCCCCCGCCACGACATTTGACACAGCTGAATGGCATCCAATGGCATACTTCACCATTCCATAAACTCACGATCCCCCTCGGGGGTCTAACGCGGGCTGAATGACACAATGACATTTTAATAAGTGGCGAGTTTTATCACAGCGGCGAGGATTTCAAACTCAGTGTGTCCACCAAGCGCGGCACGCACATTGATGTGAATGTTAGTGTAATGTTTTTTTATTAACCACAATGTTCCTGTGGGTCTGCTAGTCAGTGTGTAGAGGGCACTGCATGTTTCATTACAGACAGGAAGGAGTCATGTTGCTGTCTGTGGGAGGGGGAACTCTCCCTGTGGGATTTTCCACCGTGTGTGTGTGTGTGTGTGTGTGTGTGTGTGTGTGTGTGTGTGTGTGTGTGTGTGTGTGTGTGTGTGTGTGTGTGTGTTCCCTGATTAATATCCCCCCCAGCAGCTCTCCCTGGTCTCAGGCAGCAGTAGGCTGGAGGCTGTTCGTGACCACCCTTCCGGTACCCACAGGAGAACACTCTATGTGCCAGACAGAATCATCACTTCACCACAGCAGTGAGAGATTGAGGGAGGGATGTAGATGGAGAGGAATAGAAACCCAAAGAGCAATTTCTCTTTGACTACAATTGTGCTTTCTTGTCCAATATTTATTGTCATATCATGATCTAGTGCATGATTTGAAACAACACTTTTCTTTCAATTGCCATAGTTACACCATTCAGCCTGCGATGCTTAAAAGCAATGAAGGCTCTTCCATTCGTGACCGGTTGGACACAGTCACACATTGACCATCTTTCATCAGTGGAACGCCTATGTAACCTGAGATAGAGCCCATGTGTAGTGATGACGACTCAGAGAGAGATTCAGTGTGTGATGGTTCTGTGAGTGGGAGTGTTGTATCAGCTTTTCATCCACTGGGTCTGACTATGTCTCCTGCTAGGCTCTGCAGAGCTCTCCTTCCAGTAAGTGAGAACTGTCTCCGCTACGGTGTCTATTTGTTTAGGTGTGAGGGTGTCATAAAATGGACACCATACTCAAGGTCTGCGGGGAGGTGCTCTGTTACCCTGCAACACTCTTCCAAAGATGGCGAGAGACTTCAGACGGGGCTAGACTTTAGTGTGGGAGGCAAAAGAGGCCTCACTGCCTCTAGTTTAATGTATTTTTAACCATATGACTAACAGAATCACAAGTGATACACTGTTTTCTGTTTTATTCACAGCAGTTTTCAAGTAATCAAGCAAGAAAATAGCTTGGCGGAGGTCCAGAGGTGTCAAAAGCCTCAAAGTACCAAAGTACAATAGAGAGTACCATTGCTGTTTCCTGTGTTCAACATTTACACCATATGCCGTTTGTTCTCTGCAGAGGAACAAATAATGTGGTGAGTTAGAGCTGTGACAGGATGTGGCCTGTGCACTGACTCCAAAGGAAAGTTGCTACTGGCCTCCCAAAGCATGCTGCAACGGCAAACTGCAGTTTTGCACAGATGACTATGCTTTGGGTTATCTGTAGGGTGCTCGGGGGACGTTCTGTACCTGGCTTTGATATAATGTAGCTCCGCAGAGTGCCTTCTCTCTGTGTGCCGACACTTTTGAGCCCACGCGTTGTGTTTAAACCTAGGATATGCCAAGGACGTCCCATTGCTCAGATGAAACAGTTACTGAGAGACAGTCCAGATGAGATGAATGGACTTGGCTGTTTTTGTGACATGACAGCTGATACATCTGTTTAAATCCCGAATGATGCAGGAGCCTCAGTCATAGAACAAACAGTAGCAGCAGCACAGGACAATAGCTTTTTAAATTGACTGATCTCTTTAGACGTTTCCTTAGCCGAGGTCCATTTCTCTTCCATAATTGACATCGGCAATGTTATTCTGAATCCTGTGTACTGCAGTACCTGTTGTTATTCCATCAGCACTGTGGACATGGATAACAGTGAGAAAATAGTCTCTTGTGACAGCCTTAACATTGAAGCTGATTTGGTTCTGGGTGCCAAGGTAATGACTTGGTCATAGAGACCTCTGCTAGTAGCGTTGTTTTGAGCTTGTAGTCCTTCGCAGTCAGAGATAAATCTGTGTAATATGAATGGCTCTAGTCCTAAGGCTGTTTGTTGGTAGCAGTGATTCAGCAGAGCACCCGGGGCTGGGCTGGTATTGGGGATTAACAGAGGCAGCCTGCCTCACTGGTTCCTCTCTGATTGGGGGGGTGGGAGCATGTGTAACAGGGTTGGTTATGTTTCCACTTGCCACTGAAAAAATATCTATTCAATCTTTATGTATTCCTAATGGTTGGTTGAATTTACATATCAGTAAGGTGTTATGCTGTTGGTCATGCTTGCAGATAGAAGGAGATCGCAAAATGTACATTCTTCCCAGTCTGATATTGAATTGCAAGCGATAGGTCACGTTCTGAAATAGTGCATTCTATTTACGTAATTACAATGTGTATGAGTTCACTATGTACATTTCCATATATATGTGCGTGTGTGTGTTATTAATGAAGCCGGTGACTGATATGGTAAACTCCTCAATGCAGTCGGATGACTCCCGGAACATATTCCAATCTGTGCTAGCCAAACAGTCCTGGAGCTTAGAGTCCACTTCATTGGACCACTTTCCATATTGAGCGAATCATTGGTACTGAGGATGGAGAGGATGGAGTTATGGTCAGATTTGCCAAATGGAGGTATGCATCTCTGTGTGTGCTTTGAATGCATCTCTGTGTGTAGAGTAGAGGTGATCTAGAGCTTTGTATGCATCTCTGTGTGTAGCGTAGAGGTGATCTAGAGCTTTGAATGCATCTCTGTGTGTAGAGTAGAGGTGATCTAGAGCTTTGTATACATCTCTGTGTGTAGAGTAGAGGTGATCTAGAGCTTTGTATACATCTCTGTGTGTAGAGTAGAGGTGATCTAGAGCTTTGTATACATCTCTGTGTGTAGAGTAGAGGTGATCTAGAGCTTTGTATACATCTCTGTGTGTAGAGTAGAGGTGATCTAGAGCTTTGTATGCATCTCTGTGTGTAGAGTAGAGGTGATCTAGAGCTTTGTATACATCTCTGTGTGTAGCGTAGAGGTGATCTAGAGCTTTGTATACATCTCTGTGTGTAGAGTAGAGGTGATCTAGAGCTTTGTATACATCTCTGTGTGTAGAGTAGAGGTGATCTAGAGCTTTGTATACATCTCTGTGTGTAGCGTAGAGGTGATCTAGAGCTTTGTATACATCTCTGTGTGTAGAGTAGAGGTGATCTAGAGCTTTGTATGCATCTCTGTGTGTAGAGTAGAGGTGATCTAGAGCTTGTAGTTTGTACAGAAAAAACAGTTCGATTTGTATTTTCCATTTCCTTGTTCAGCTACGACTAGGTGAAACATAGGATATTACAGTTCTTCAGATCACATTGATAGGATAGGCTCGAATGGAGCTCATCCAGTTTATTTTCCAGTGATTGCACGTTCGCCAATAGAACGGAGGGTAATGGCAACTTATCTACTCGCCCTCGCAGTCTCGTTAGATATCCCGCACGCCGACCCCTATAGCGCCGACTCCACAGGGATTTGGGCCTGGTCTGGGATGAGCATTATGTCCTTCGCCTCTGATTTGTTGAAATAATCCTCATCCAAATCGCTGTTTTGTTGTCCAGAAGCTCTTTTCGGTCATATGAAACAATGTCTGAAACAAAATAGAACAATTGATCAGGAACCCGTAAGACAGCACCATTATAAGTCCATGGACTCATGCTGCTTATGGAAAATCCTGACTCTGCCATCAGCATGACCCAACAGGAACCGGGACTCGTCAGACCAGGCAATGTTTTTCCACTCTTCAATTGTCCAGTGTTGGTGATCGCGTGCCCACTGGAGCAGCTTCTTGTTGTTTTTAGCTGATAGTAGTGACCGTGTGGTCTTCTGCTGCAACAGCCCATCCATAACAAGGTTCGACGAGTGGTGCCTTCCAAGATGCCGTTCTGCACACCACTGTTGTACTGCACCGTTATTTTGTCTGTTTGTGGCCCGCATGTTAGCTTGCACCATTCTTGCCATTCTCCTTCGACCATCTCATCAATGAGCTGTTTTCTCACACAGGACTGTCGCTGACTGGATGTTTTTTGTTTGTGTCACAACTCTCTGTAAACCCTAGATACTTTTGTGTGTGAAAAGCCCAGGAGGCCGGCCATTTCTGAGATACTGGAACCAGCGCGCCTGGTACCGACGATCATACCACGCTCAAAGTCACTTAGGTCACTCGATTTGCCCGTTCTAACATTAAATGGAACAGTAACTGAATGCCTCGATGCCGGTCTGCCTGCGTTATATAGCAAGCCACAGCCACGTGACTCACTGTCTGTAGGAGCGAACCATTTTCGTGAACAGGGGGGTGTACCTAATAAGTGTACAAAACATTAGGAACACCTGCTCTTTCCATGACATAGCTTTCACTTGGATTCAACTGGTCAGTCTATGATCCCTTATTGATGTAACTTGTTAAATCCACTTCAATCAGTGTAGATGAAGGTGAGGAGACCAGTTAAAGAATGATATAAAATAAATGGCGGTGTCAGAGGAAGTCCCGTGTGGTGCCAGGTTAACAACCTCTCCCTCAACGTGATCAAGACAAAGGAGATGATTGACGACTACAGGAAAAGGAGGACCGAGCACGCCCCCATTCTCATCGACGGGGCGTTAGTGGAGCAGGTTGAGAGCTTAAAGTTCCATGGCCCAAACACACCAAGACAGTCGTGAAGAGGGCACGACAAAGCCTATTCCCCCTCAGGAGACTGAAAAGATTTGGCATGGGTCCTCAGATCCTCTAAAGGTTCTACAGCTGCACCATATAGAGCATCCTGACTGGCTGCATCAATGGAGGTCCATCCAGGACCTCTATACCAGGCGTTGTCAGAAGAAGGCCCTAAAATTTGTCAGACTCCAGCCACCCTAGTCATAGACTGTTCTCTCTGCTACAGCACGGCAAGCATGCAAGAGGCTTCTAAACAGTTTCTACCCCCAAGCCATAAGGCTCCTGAACAGCTAATCAAATGGCTACCCAGACTATTTGTATTGACCCCCCCCCCCCCCCTCTTTTACGCTGCTGCTACTCTCTGGTTATTACCTATGCACAGTCACTTTATCTCTACCTACATATACAATTATCTCGACTAACCTGTGCCCCTGCACATTGACTCTGTACCGGTACCCCCTGTATATAGCCTCGCTACTGTTATTTTACTGCTGCTCTTTAATTATTATTATTTATTTTTTTTTTACTTATCTATTTTTTACTTAACATTATTTTTCTTAACTGCATTATTGGTTAAGGGCTTGTAAGTAAGCATTTCACTGTAAGGTTGTATTCGGCGCATGTGACAAATAAAATTTGATTTGATATTTAAGCCTTGAAACAATTGAGACATGGATTGTGTATGTGTGCCATTCAGAGGGTGAATGGGCAAGACAAAATATTTAAGCACCTTTGAACAGGCTATGGTGGTAGGTGCCAGGCGTACCGTTTCGAGTGTGTCAAGAACTGCAACGCTGCTGGATTTTTCAAGCTCAACAGTTTCCTGTGTTTATCAAGAATGGTCCACCACCCAAAGGAGATCAAGCCAACTTGATCCAACTGTGGGAAGCATTGGAATCAACATTGGTCAGCATCCCTGTGGAACGCTTTCGACACCTTGTAGAGTCCATGCCCCGAGGAATTGAGGCTGTTCTGAGTGCAAAAGGGGGTGCAACTCAATATTAGGAAGGTGTTCCTAATGTTTTGTACACTGTGTGTGTGCTTGCGTGCGTGCGTGTGTGTTAGATATTGCGGGCTTCCTGGGATTTGCTTTTGTATGTTATCGCTGTAAGAGCGAGTTAGCTAGCATTCTCTAATTGTAGTGGTCGCATTAGCTCCCTGCTTATTCAGTTATTTTCATGCTAACAGACAAATCACAAATCTACAGCCATCAACATACTGTTGGTCCTGCACATCTAATGTGCTTCCTTGTCTATTGCCAGGTACTTACATTTATTGTATTCTGTACTATTTTTGTCATTGTTATGACGTTTGATTACAAAATACCCAGTCTGATATTGACATGCAAATGACCAATAACGAATCTACAGCCGTCAACCTACTGTCCGTCATATCTAATGTGCTTCCTTGTGTCTATCAATAAACACCAATCAACGGGGATCCCTGGCTGGACAGTCTTTTCTTTAAAAGCACAACACAAGAGTTCCGTAGTACGATCACATCTGTTACACATGTCAGCATTAGCACAGGGACACAGCCAGACAGGGACCTGCTCCCTGGTCAGAGGATCCCTCCAGGCCTCCAGCCCCCCAGTCCCTCGCTGTGGGAACATCTGCTTTCTCTGCTGCACCAACGAGAAAAGGGTATTTTTATAACGACGTCACAGCAACACAACCATGAGAATATCAGAGCTACAAGGGGATTATTAAAAAAAGAAAATGGCAGCACAGTGACTCATGTTTTAGTTAGCGCTGAATATCCTCCCTTCTTCCCTCCAGTTGATCAGGTGGTGGATATTAGTGATACTGCTTGTGGTTTGATGTTTTTTGAGCAGATAAATGGTTGTACTGTTAGCTTAGTCTTGTTTTTGTGTCATAACAGGCATTCGTCAAGATGTGACTGGCACATCTTAGTCTTGGCATACTAAATGTGTGTAAATTAGACCTTTAAAAAACTGCAAGCATAGCTAGCCAGAATACATCTTTTAATAGGCAGAGAAAATACTGTTCACAAAAAATAAATGTATTTCATACATCGATTACCATCGCACAGCATATTAGGAAGTACACTAGTACGAAACATTAGCAATCTATTCGTGGGTGACCTCCAAAGAAAGAGCTAGAGGTCAGATGGATATTGTTACACAGTCGAGAGCATGGCACTGTCCAGGGCCTATCTTCACAAAAAGTCTGAGTAGAAGTGCAGATCTGGGATCAGGTCCATGTAATCTTATCCATTATGCTCTGAAAGGCATGACTGATCCGATATCAGCACCTACCCAGGGTAGTCATTAGTTACCACAGCCACAAAGTCATAAACCCAGCCTATTTCTACATCTCTTCCAAAAATCTGATTTTAAACCTAACCGTAACCACACTGCAAAACTTATGTCTAACCTTGAATTAAGACCAAAAAGCTCATTTTTGTTTTCATGTATTTTTTTCGATATAGCCAATTATGACTTTGTGGCTGTGCTATCTAGTGGAAACCCGTACTCAGAGACTCTTTGAATACAGGTCCAGATGGTAAAAGCAGAGTATGAAGACCTTTCTGAGGGCGTCTGAAGCGCTTCCTGATTGTCCAAACAATGCGAATGGATCAAGGCAGAGTATAATGCATGTTAGTGGGAAGATTTTAGTGTGGCCTTTTGGGTCTCTCACGTGCCTGATTCACACCATAGGGTCAAACTGAACCAAGCCGAGCTGTACAGTACTGGGTTGGCCTCGTTACAACTCCACCATAGTAGCTGGAACCGTGCTGTAAAGGATAATGAGAAAATACGATATTCAAGCCAGCACAGTACGTTTCGGCCCTGTAGTCGACCCTGTAGTGTGAAACTGTCAGTCAGGCAACAAGAGGCTTGATGATAATTCTGTACCGCTGCGCTGGTCCTAGTAAAATACCAAATCAGCAAACAAGGCTTGTCAAAGTGAATAACGTACGTCAGCAAAAGTGGAACAAACGAGAAGAGAAAAATGTACCAAGCAGATTTGTTTCCCGAACTTCAAAAATTAAGAGGGAGAGAGAGAGAATATGCTTAAACAAACATCTATGAGGGCCTTGGCCCAGAGAGCAGCCTCGGAGCAGAGTGATTAATGTCCCCTGAAGAAGACAAGGGAAGGAAGGCAGCTGGGGTCGGCTGCGTCTTGGCAACTCCCTCTGACCGGAGCTGGGAGGAGTAGAAGGAGCTGGGAGGAGTAGAAGGAGCTGGGAGGAGGAGGAGGAGCTGGGAGGAGTAGAAGGAGCTGGGAGGAGTAGAAGGAGCTGGGAGGAGGAGGAGGAGCTGGGAGGAGTAGAAGGAGCTGGGAGGAGGAGGAGGAGCTGGGAGGAGGAGGAGGAGCTGGGAGGAGGAGGAGAAGTAAATAGAACTCGTCCCTTTTTCTTTCCCATGTGAAACACTAGCCACTAACCATATCAAAACAGAAAAGCCCCTCCTCGATTGACATGCATCCAACACACAGACACACACACATACACACACACACACATCTACCAGTACGTACACACACTCGCACATCTCCAAGTCACACACACTGACACACTCTCACAGGAACACTAACATTCAGACTTCAACAAAAAATCCTGCGGAATTATGGACTGTTTGTATCTCTTTGCTGTGCTGTCCGTCTGACACACACATCTAGCTCCAGGACTCTATTGACATTTAAGTGGAATTATTGAGAACTAGTTTTGATGTGGGTCATTGTGACATTCTTAGGAGCACTCTTCATTTGGGAAAATAGACGAGAGAGAGAGAGAGAGAGAGAGAGAGAGTCTTCACTTGGCTGAAGGCAGTTAGTTCAGGAATAGCAGTAGTCTCCTCACATCTCTTCCAGAATTCCCTGTCTGTCCTGACTCTCAATTAGATTTTTTTAACAGGCAGATTCAAAGGTCTCATAAGACCTGTTTTTTCACCGTTTCTCTTGAGCACGTATGATAGGACATCTAGAAGACTATCTCTCTGTAAAGGGATGTGAGGGAGATATAATTGTTTCCTCAAGGCTGAACTGATTTTGATTTTAAACAGTTTTGGCATTTAATTGATGATCAACGTAAATTATTTTATACTTCCAAATCACAATATGTTCATTTCAAATGATAATCATTGTCTGACTCCTCAGTATGTTTCAGTAGACTCTTAGAAAAAATGACTTTTTGAAGAACCCTTTTTGGTTCCAGGTAGAACCCTTTTGAGATCGATGTAGAACTCTTTACAAAGAGGATTCTACATGGAACACAAAAGAGTTCTACCTGGAACCAGAAAGGGTTCTCCTATGGGGACAGCCAAAGAACTCCAAGAGTGTATTGAACAATGATGCACTGTCTGACATAAAAAAACACCTTGATTAAGTAGATAATTATGAAGATTGTTACATAGAATCGTCCCAAATCTTGAGCTCCATCCGCTCCATAAACTAGGCTAATTCAATACAGCAGTAACATCATGGTAATGCCTTAATTCCACAGAAACAAACACAATGGTGTAAACTGAAGAGAATTGGGGTGCTCAACCATGTTGCTGGCAGTGCGAGACACTGGTTGGACAGTCCAGACCCAGACTGCATCATGTTTTTACAGCGCCAGCCAATCAGAGGAGGGTGTGGGACGGCTGGGAGGTTGTGACCCGCCAGGGTCACAGGTTCTCATTGCTGTCTTGGTGATGGTACTGGCTGACCAATGGCGGCTCCAGGAAAGGCAGCTCCTCCCCTGAGCCCTGGAGCTTTAGGACTCTACTGCTCACGTCCACACAGCACTGGAGATAAAGGATGGATAAGGGAGACGTCAGATGGGTGACCGTGACTGACCATAGGGTCAAAACATGGTTTAACATCAACTCTACCACAGAATGCAGTGCGTGCCATGGAAACTCCATTTGTTTGTAGTACTGCTATCATCCAACAAAGTGCCATTTTAGACAACAGAAGGTTAACTTATGGCTGCAGGGGCAGTATTGAGTAGCTTGGATGAAAGGTGCACAGAGGTGCCCATAGTAAACTGCCTGCTCCTCAGTCCCAGTTGCTAATATATGCATATTATTATTCGTATTGGATAGAAAACACTCTGAAGTTTCTAAAACGGTTTGAATTATGTCTGTGAGTATAACAGAACTCATATGGCAGGCAAAAACCTGAGAAGTTCCACTTCCTGTTTGAATTTTTTCTGAGGTGGCAGATTTTCAACCAAGCTCTCATTGAAATTACAGCGAGATATTGATGAGTTTTCTTCCTACGGCTTCCACTAGATGTAAACAGTCAATAGAACTTTGTCTGATGACTCTAATGTGAAGGGGGGCCGAAGGAGACAGGAATGAGTAATCACTGCTACGAGCTGACCATGCTTTCACATGCGCATTCACATGAGGAGGACCTCCGTTCCATCGCTCATCTGAAGTCAATCTAATTCTCCGGTTGGAACGTTATTCAAGATGTATGTTATCAACATTCTAAAGATTGATTCAGTACATCGTTTGACATGTTTCTACTGACTGTTATGGAACTTTTGGACATTTCGTCACGTTATAGAGGACGCGCTTTGTGACTTTTGAATTGTTTACCAAATGCGCTAACCAAAGTAGCTAATTGGACATAAATAACGGACATTATCGAACAAATCAAGCATTTATTGTGGACCTGGGATTCCTAGGACTGCATTCTGATGAAGTTCATCAAAGGTAAGGAAACATTTATCATGTATTTTCTGGTTTCTGTTGACCCCAACATGGCGGCTAATTTGGCTATTGTTCTGAGCTCCGTCTCAGATTATTGCATGATTTGCTTTTTCCGTAAAGTTCTTTTGAAATCTGACACAGCGGTTGCATTAAGGAGAGGTATATCTTTAATTCCATGTGTATAACTTGTATTATCATCTACATTTATGATGAGTATTTCTGTTGAAACGATGTGGCTATGCAAAATCACTTGATGTTTTTGGAACTAGTGAATGTAACGCGCCAATGTAAACTCAGATTTTTTGTTATAAATATGAACTTTATCAAACAAAACATGCATGTATTGTGTAACATGAAGTCCTATGAGTGTCATCTGATGAAGATAATCAAAGGTTAGTGATTAATTTTATCTCTATTTCTGCTTTTTCTGACTGCTATCTTTCGCTGGAAAAATGGCTGTGCTTATTGTGGTTTGATGGTGACCTAACATAATCGTTTGTAGTGCTTTCGCTGAAAAGCATATTTGAAATCGGACACTTTGATGGGATTAACAACAAGATTACCTTTAAAATGATATAAGACACATGTATGTTTGAGGAATTTTAATTATGAGATTTCTGTTGTTTGAATTTGGCGCCCTGCACTTTCACTGGCTGTTGTCATATCGATCCCGGTAGCGGGATGCAGCCATAAGAAGTTTTAATAATGTTATGTAAACGAATATCCTCAGAAAGGTCGCCGCGGCTGCTCCAAATAGCAGTTAAATCGGTCTGCACATGGTGACATTAAAGGGAGACATTGTACTCTTTTCAGTTATGTGCTTTTCCATCCAAATGGTTCTTGAGGGGCTCCATGCAATGTTGCACAACATTGAGTATGCCCCAGTGCGCATGCATATGTGATCACAATTCACACAATGGCTGTGAGATGCACCTGAGTCTAGCTCTCTGCCTTCCATTGGGCCTGACAGACTCCACTGAGCTCTGTGTTTTACTTCCAGGTCACCAGAACGGTCCAGGGACTAAACTGAACATTTTGTCTCCGTTCTAACAGTTGTCTATAACTGTAACTCCAGGCTTCCTCCATCTGAATGTATGGGTATCTTTCCTTGCAGGCATACGTGATAATTCAATTAGGATTCACCCTTTTTTCCAAGCCACCGGTCTATTTAAGGAATATTTTGAAAACTTTTCAGCTATGATTTAAATTGAGTTAAAGTTCCCATCTTGAGTTTTGCCGAGGGAGCAGAATACTGAGACTGGGTGCATTTGGAAGGAAAATTGGCTCCGGTATCGTGGATCCTCCGGGGGTGCTTTTGCGTAATCGTAGATCTGGTTTCCAGTGTACTCTTAAAGTCTAATTAATTTGATTCTCTGTGAGAAATGGTCACAATTAGTCTCATGCCTAATTCTACTTTCCCTCTCAGACCCTCTAAGACAGAATTCTGTTCATGTGTTTTCCTCTCCTGTTCTGTTGTTGATTGTCACGTTGTGTTGTCATTTCCTGGGATATCCTGGGGAAATGGCAGCATTTTAAACCTGTGAGATGTGCTGATCTGAATTCTGTCTTATCTGTCTGCTTTCACCTGCAGTCCTCACCAGGCAATGCCAGCAGATAGCCGTAACCCTCAGATAACATAACACAAACATGTCTGTCTCCATCTCTGTTTTAACCTGGTATTACTTGATGTGTTCTGATAGGAACCAGCATCTTCAATGTGTTACTAAGGTCTCTGCATAATCTAATTGCTACATTCAACGTCTGCCTCCTTTTTCCTATGATTATTTTTAGCAGCAATTTTCATTAGCTGTAAAGTTCAAGTTGGGGGAGATTTAGGGAGGATGGCAGATCAAACACAGCATTTACATATTTGCGACACTAATGAAGACTTACTTTGATTTCCTGCAGAGTCTGAAGACCCAGGCACAGCTCAAACACCTCATCCTCTGTGGGGAGATGGAGAGGAGAGAGAAGGAGAGACAAAGAGAGGAAGAGAGAGATAAAGAGGAGAGAGAGAGCAGAATAAGAAACAGTGAATTTCTAACCTGCCGTGTCTCCTGCTGACTGATTAATTAACACTGCATAAATGAGCTCAAGTCTAACAGGAATCATCAGCACATCTCAATTCTCCCATCTGCATTGTGTGTGTGTGTGTGTGTGTGTGTGTGTGTGTGTGTGTGTGTGTGTGTGTGTGTGTGTGTGTGTGTGTGTGTGTGTGTGTGTGTGTGTGTGTGTGTGTGTGTGTGTGTGTGTGTGTGTGTGTGTGTGTGTGTGTGTGCACGCTCTGTGTGTGTGTGTGTTCAACCATTAAGATATTAATCTCTCCCTGCTTGCTCAGTGTTATTTGTCTTTGTGATTTGACCCTGGATGCTGAATAGGAAAGGTCAGGAGCACATGCTGCACACTGAGTACACACTCACACTCTCTCACACACATACTCACACTCTCTCACACATACTCACACTCTCTCACAGACACACACGCTGTCACACACACATTGGCTGCCAAGCGCATCTCCAACACCTTTTAAGACAGCTGACTTTTTAGAGCAAGCATTCAGAAATAACACAGGCAGTAAGCAAATCTATTACCGTCTGTTAATGATCAGTGCCTAGATGCAACACAGCGTTGGGGGGGATTTACCAAGGGGTTTTGTATTGGCATTGGTGAAGGGAAGTAATCTTGATGGTGTATAAAATGGCTTGTGGTCATTGTGAGATAGCACCCAGACGGTTTGTATTGATCGCTGTCAGGAACAATACAGTTTAACCCCAGCGATTTATATAATCAAGTTTACTTGTCCAATCCATAGTATTATTCAATTCAATGTTGTTTGTCACAGTCTGTATGTTTACGGAGAAAGAAAAACAAAAGTGTTTCATTGACACTGTCATAACACCTGTATTCCTACCCTGTATGAGTGGACTCTCTTGCTTCATTGACAGTCATTGCAACTGGCTGCAATGCTGCTTTAAATGTTTATGTGACGTAATATGTGATCTCCCCTTCCTTACCGGTGACGTGGGCAGAGCACTGGACACTCTGTCTGCCCAGCTGCAGCTGCAGGCCCCTCACAGAGCCCTGGCCCTCTGTCTGCTCACAGGGTGGACCTTCCTGGGTAGGAAGTAATCTGGCAACACACAACACGGCCATGGTAGAGGTTATTAGGACGCTACTTTGTTCTGTCTCTCACAGGCCAGTTTGTTGATCCTGATGCAGTCTGATGTTGGTTGTGGTTGTGTGAGTGCCTGAGGAACTCAAATGTGTTTGTTGGCGCTCTGTATTTCGGTGCTGGTTGGCAAACCTGGACCCAGGAGTGTTATGTGATGGCTGGGTATTCGTGGGTGTGGTAGAGGTCGACAGAGAAAGAGAGATAGCGAGGGAGAATAAGGCCTCTCACCCAAGCCTCCTGCAGCAGGAGCTGGAGATGCGGTTGTGTTGACTCCCGGTGTTGATGGAAGCCTTCACCTCAGTGTCACAGCACTGTGGAAACACAGCAGAACAACTACTGTGTTAACTGACAGTGTACGTGTATAGTCAACACACTTATACTCCCACAAAAGAGAGAACATCAGACAGGAACACGTATATTTGTTCTGCAGCTTTAGTGAAATAGATCTGTTTGATTACAAAAGGCTTTTCATCAAATGGGTCCCAACAGCTCTGCTACGCCTGCCAAGTGCCTGCCTGTAAAACTGCCAAACTACGATATAAAGGCTGAATTAAAGGCTTACCGACTCTAGAGTTTTGGTCAAATTTGTGCTAGTAGGCCATTATTAAGCCACATTTCCCAACCAATTACAAGTAGCGTTTAAGACTAGGCGTTTTCTAGGTTTGGCATAGTTGAGTCAGAGACTATTAGACCATGAAGCCTGTGCTGATGATGCAGGACTATTCTGCCTCATGGTTAGAGATAATACCAAACCAACTATGACTGTTTTAGAAAAAAACACCTATGAAATCATTGGTCTCACTCCAGTGGATGTGTTGACTATTAGTTCAACCATTAGAGCAAGTGACTGTGCTTGTTTTCTGAAAAAGATGATGATCCCATGTTATCTGAGGCCTCTCCATGCTTTTATAATCCTGAATGCATTACTAAACAGTGAAATATTAGCCCAATCAGCAGAGCCTGCGGAATATTTTTCAACTAATCAGCGAACTGGTCAGTTCTTGATTTGTAAATAGTGTTCGTCCAAAACCATTATGCTCAAGGGCAACATCTTCTGTACAAGAGCAACATGATGTTGTCTTCTGAGCCAGAACCATAGAACAGTAAACAACACTTCTGAAGTGAGGATCAGCAGTGCTGTCTTCTCCTGGGTACCTAAAGCATCCTATCTGTCTCACTTCCTGTCATCAAGGCTCTCTGTGTGTGTGTGTGTGTGTGTGTGTGTGTGTGTGTGTGTGTGTGCGTGCGTGCGTGCGTGCGTGCGTGCGTGCGTGCGTGCGTGCGTGCGTGCGTGCGTGCGTGCGTGCGTGCGTGTGTTCACCCACCCAGCAGAGCTGCTAACAGCCAGGGTGGTGGTCCTTTATCCTCCTCCACATCTCCCAGTGGTTCCCCGTAGGGCACTTCATGTCACAATGCAGTGATTCACGGTAAAGGGGAAGCAGACATTGTGGCAGATTCTAATGACTGCAGAGGCCTGGCGGCAGGTAGCCTAGTGGTTAAGAACAATGGGCCAGTAACCGAAAGAGAGCTGGTTCGAATCCCCGAGCCAACTAGGTGACAAATCTGTCGATGTGTCCTTGAGCAAGGTACTTAAACCTAATTGCTTCTGTAAATTGCTCTGGATAAGAGTGTCTGCTAAATGACTAAAATATAAATGTAAAATGTTCTATAATGACGTTTCTGTTGTAAATCTCAAGGCTCTTATTAGAATATGACATATCACACTTCTTCGAGTGGAAGGGAGAACAGGCAATGTTGGTGAAAACACGCAACTATGGAGGGAGGATTTAAAACATGTTCACACTTCACAGCATATGGTGGATCCGCATGAGTGAGAACGGAACAAGATGTCACACCCGCCCCCTCTTGATGGAGAGGGAAAGACACTGAGTGGACACATAATGATATGCTTCCCTGAACACGAGTTAACACAACCCAGTGACATAACCTCTGTGTCCTCGCTATGTCAGCAGTACTACCTTGTGGTTTCTGAGCCAGTGTAGCTCATCTCAAGCCTTCTCTAACATCCACCATGTTTTGAATGAATGGTTTGATAGGGGGATGGATGGAAGGATGAATAAAGGTTGGATGGGTGGATAAAAGTTGGGTGGATAAATGAATCATAGATGTATGGATGGATAAAACATCCTGAGAAAGCATGTTTTCACTTGTCTTTTTCCTGACATATTATCACTGTGTATCACAGTACATACATCGACTTGGCTCTAGGGTGTTTTTTACCCCCTAGATTAAAGCCCACTAGGACATCAAATCCCGTTGCTGTGGCTGGGTGTAAAAATGTAGTCCCTGACACACAATATGGTTTTAGTTGAGCTTCCCCCCTTAATCTCTGCAGGCTTCTCACGACCAGGCTTCTCAGAAGGCCTACAAACATGTGCTTTTGTCTCTGTCTGAGTGGTGAAAAATTCCTCCCTTTCTGTGAAGTTTAAAAATGGCTCCGGAATTAATGGGTAACTATGGAGCTTTTAGCCGCTTAAAAAAACAGAACTAAACAAACGAGATCAAAGATAAGCTGATCCCCATGGAATGTTCCCTGGCGAACCACTCACTTCAAACACACACACAGTAGCTGTGTTTCAATACTCATACTAACCGCACTAACCGTACTATTTGGGACGTAAATTGAGTATATAGTATGCTTATTGGTCATAGTATGGATATAGTTAGTATGCCAAAAGTTCCCGGATGTCGTACTACATTCGCCAAAATACGAATTATAAACTGGGTGGTTTGAGCCCTGAATTCTGATTGGCTGAAAGCTATGGTACATCAGACCGTATACCACAGGTATGACAAAACATTTAATTACGTTGGTAACCAGTTTATAATAGCAATAAGGCCCCTCTGGGGTTTGTGATATATGGCCAATATACCACGGCTAAGGGCTGTGTCCAGGCACTCCGCATTGTGTCATGCTTAAGAACAGCCCTAAGCAGTGGCATATTGGCCATATACACCCACTCGGGCCTTATTGCTTAAGTATTCACCTTATTTATGAACCCGGAAAGAAAACAATGTCCAAACGTTATGTTTTGTGGAGGACTTCCGTTGTGTTGTTCATGCCTTTTTGCGAACGTTAGCTAGCTAGCTCAAAATGTCGTGGGATCATACCAAAAAAAAACTTTCAAAGTCAAATGGAAAGTCTGTGTCACATCCGCTGATTATTCAAGAGTGGGAGGACGATATGAAAAAATGGCCGAATATCACCTCCGAAGACATCTTCAATTATTTTGTCTCGTCTCTCAGTGTGGATGGGTCAGAGGTGAGGAGCTACAAAAGCGCAGAGGCATATCAATACCTACACAGCGGCAGAGTTGGGCGGGTGCTTATTCACTGTCTTGAGGATGACATTCTGGTGTTCCTCAAAGCAGATGTCCAGCCCAGTCAGAGCAAAACACACCATCATTCTGCCTGGATTCTTGTATCATCTGTCGGTAAGGTGGAGACTGCAGGGTGTTCTTGTGTTGCAGGTCAGGGGAAGTCTTGCGGTCATGCAGCTGTACTACTATGGAAGGTAGCTAGCTCGCTGGCTTTTTGTTTATCATAACCCGTTCTTTGACTGATACGTTTGACGTTAGCTAGTTATTTAGCTAGCTAACTAATTGTGATGATACCATATCACTGACCAGAACGTTAACTAGTACAACATGCGTACACGTTTTTGGTTTCAATGGCTCATTGTGTAAGTATATCAGTTTAATCTCGAATGGCAATGAGGTAGGTACCGAATCAAGGTGAGTTTTACAATCGAATAGGAAATTACCAGCATAACCTAAACCTACTAGTTAAAAGGAGACTGTGTAAACAAGTCAGCTGTGAACACCATGTAAACTAGTGTTCTGTAATTTACTATTCTATCAGTAGTGTTTTGTTGAAGGGGCAGAATGCTGTGTATGGAGGATTGACAGGAGTGTCCTGTACAGATGTGCAATGCAAGTGGCACTCTGGGATGCAGCGGAATTTAGCTCCAAAAAGGTTGAGCGAGATCTGTTTCAAACGTCACCAAACCAAGTGACGAGTTCTCTGACAGCGCCCCAGCCGCTTCTCCATCTCTACCTCCAACTCCTGCGTACCATTCCAAAACTTTTATTAAGTGCGTTGTGGAAGGGGTCAATGTTCCAGTGAGGTGCCTTCTGCACAAGTGCATCAAAGCTAAACTAAACAGTCATCAGGTTCCAGCAGCAGTCACAAAGCTACAGCAGCCTTATGGTGAACACGGTATTAACATGCAGTTTCAGAAATGCTTGTCATTTTATGACGTTTATGTTAAGCTGGAGGAGTGTCAATGTGCCAGCTTGGAGGAGGTCACTAAAGCACAGAGTGTCTCCCATGCGTGGTATGACACGCGTAAACTTCGGATCACTGCTAGCTCAGAAAATAAGGTTTGTGTGCGCACCCTAACACATCACGACAACTTTGTGCGGGATCATCTCTTCCCCCAGGTTCCGCAACCACAGATGGCACGGAGAGCGAGCAGGTGGCCTACACATAGATGGAGAGCTGCGGGTTTAGTCTGGAGAGTAGAGGCACAGTAGTGAGTGTCAAGGAGCCATGTCTTTCTGTAAGCCCAGATGGAGCGTTAAACTCTCAAGAGCTATTCGAAATCAAATGTCCTCTTCTGATTAAAAAGTGTGAGTCTCTGACTGAACTGTTCTCTGGCAAACTCACCGATGTGAAGCTGGTGCATGGGGTTCCTCAGCTGCAACCTAATGCAGCCCGTGGGTACTACATGCAGGTGCAAATGGTGATGTTCTGCACAGGACTGGAGAGATGGGTTAGCAGTTGATGTTATTCTTCAATAACACAGACCCCAAAGCAAATCAGGGGGAGAAAAATATATTTATTCAAAGAGAACAAATCCTTGTTGTTATGCTTGAAAGTAGATGGCAGATGTTTATTCTTCCCTGTCCTCAATGTTTCTCCTCTGAACAAAAAGACATGATGTAGTTTATAACCCAACCCTAGCCTGTGGTTGACCAATTAGATTTCCTTGCAATAAAACTGGGCCAATGGCCAAATAACAAATATCCTGTTTCAGGCTCAATGTATAGACAATTCGGACCAATGAGAACTTGCCACATGGAGCTATGAGACACGGACTGAAATTCCTCCCGTGTCCCTGACCCATTAATCTTCAGTTCCCCATTACAGAAAAACAACTGTTTCCATTGATAATGAATTCCCTCTTGACCTTTAGTCCTCTGCGTTGTGTATTTATCTTTGAATATTCATACAGGTGCAAAGTGCTTGTCTGGGCTCCATCCGAGCAGGTTGTTATTGATGTGCCTTTTGATGTTAAGTTCTGTGCTGATGTTCCTAAACTGAAGGCATTCTATTTCACACATATGCTGCCAAGGATAGTAGATGAGTTCCAGTCAGGCAGACTAACTCTGTGCTCCAAGTATGTTCATCTATGTGTTATCTAGGGGCTTATACTTTTTTTTAAATAGTTCATATATTTTGTGTCTTGTAAAGCTCTGTCAGCTCTACCTTATTATCGAAGCATAACTCTTGATTGGTGTTTTTTTTGTCTGTCACAGTTCCCCCTTCATATGCACATTTACCTGATTATATTTGCATAATTCTTGTTTTTTTATATCTTGTCTTGTACAGCTCTCTTCATACATGTTTATCTAATGCCTACGGATAATGATTTATGAATGTTTTTATTGTACCTTGTTATAGCTCTCTTTTCATATGGCACTTCATGAACTTATCTAAGCATACCATAATTCATCTTTCACTTGGCAAATGATGGTGTTAATAAATACCACTATGAAATTCAACTTTGTTGACATTTTCTTTTGATACTTAACATTTTGAAATGAAGGACGAGGAGGCATGTCTAAAGGTTTCAAATGTGTTTTCAGTTTGATTCTGGGTTTGGTTTTCAAAGGCACAAATTAAGAATACTGTGCAAAGCTATCATCAAGGCAAAGGGTGGCTGCTTTGAAGAATCTAAAATACAAAATATATTTTGAATTGTTTAATAGTTTTTTGTTTACTACATGATTCCATATGTGTTATTTCATAGTTTTGATGTCTTCACTATTATTCTAAAATGTAGAAAAAAGTAAAAATAAAGAAAAACCCTTGAATGAGTAGGTGTGTCCAAACTTTTGACTGGTACTGTATTTACACCCCTTTGCTATGACACTCAAAATTGAGCTCAGGTGTATCCAATTTCCTTGTATCACCCTTGAGATGTCACTACAACTTGATTGGAGTCCACCTGTGGCCAATTCAATTGTTTGGACAGGATATAGAAAGAAACACACCTGTCTATATACTGTACAGTAAGGTCCCACAGTTGACAGTGCATGTTAGAGCATAAACTATAACATGAAGTCCAAGGAAATGTCTGTAGATCTCTGTGATATAAATGTGATGAGGCATATATCTGGGGAAAGGTATAAAGTGTTGAAAGTTTCCAAGAGCACAGTGGTCTCCAGCATTGGGAAACTGAAAAAATATGGAAGTACCCAGACTCTGCCTAGAACTGGTTGTCCGACCAACCTGAGCAACCGGGCAAGAAGGACCTTGGTCAGGGAGGTGACCAAGAACCACTCTGACAGAATTACAGAGTTCCTTGGCTGAGAAGGGATAACCTGCCAGAAGGACAACAGTCTCTACAGAACTTCACCAATCTAGTCTTTATGGGAGAGTGGCTAAACGGAAGCCACTCCTAAGAAAAAAGCACATGACAGCAGGCAAATCCTTGATGAGAACTTTGTTCAGAGTGCAAATGACCTTAGACTAGGGCTAAGATTTACGTTCCAACAGGACAATGACCCCAAGCATATATCCAAAGCAACGCTGGAATGGCTTCAGAACAAGAATGTGAAAGTCCTTGAGTGGCCCAGCCAAAGCCCAGACTTGGATCCCATTGAAAATCTGTGAAAAGACTTGAAGATGGCTGTTCACCGCCGCTCCCCATCTAACTTAACAGACCTTGTGAAAATCTGCAAGGAAGAATGGAGACAATCCTCAAATCCAGATGTGTAAAGCTGATACAGATATACCCAAGACGACTCAAAGCTGTAATCGCCGCCAAAGGTAACTCGGGTGTGAATACTTATGAAAATGAGATATTTCTGTATTTGATTTTAAATACATTTGAAAACATAATTATTTTCTTTTTACTTTGTCATTATGGGGTATTGTGTGTAGATGGGTGAGATTTTTTATTGTCAATCAATCAATCAATCAATTGTATTTATAAATTACTTCTTACATCAGCAGATCTCACAAAGTGCTGTACAGAAACCCAGCCTAAAACCCCAAACAGCAAGCAATGCAGGTGTAGAAGCACAGTGGCTAGGAAAAACTCCCTAGAAAGGCCAGAACCTAGGAAGAAACCTAGAGAGGAACCAGGCTATGAGTGGTGGCCAGTCCTCTTCTGGCTGTGCCGGGTTAAAGTTATTGTAGTTAATCCATTTTGAATTCAGGCTGTAACAACAAAATGTGGAATAGGTCAAGGTGTATGATACCTTCTGAAGGCGCTGTACGTGTATGAGTTCATCAACAAAGATCTATCTATTCCAAACCACATTGATTTGTTGGAACCTCGAATGCTCTCACAGGTATGCTTCAGGCAGGTGTGATTCAGAAAGCCAGTCAGTTAAATGCTGCTAGGTAACACTGGGGACATTGGAAATACACTGGGGACATTGGAAATACACTGGGGACATTGGAAATACACTGGGGACATTGGAAATACGCACCACACTACCTTGCGATGACATGACATCAGTCAGAAATGATGCAACTAAGTGGGTGGTTTTTGTGTGGCAGTCATCCTTGGTCTATAGAGTGACTCAGGTGAGGTGATCTGGAGGAGGGAAGGTACACAGTAGTCTCTGCCGCCCGCCCACCCACTCCCCAAGGTCAAACTCCTTTAATTGGGGGTATATTTTTGTACCTCTCAGTGGAGTTGATGCTTGGTTAGTCTCGTGTATGTAGGTGTTGTTTCATCAGTCTGAGCCTGTATTCCAGACAATCAATACTTGTGGGTGGGTGCAGTATGGTGTTTTAAAGTTAGTCCAATTATTACGTTGCAGTATGTGGATTGTCAGTGGGTTGTGTGCAGAAATAATATAGCCTGAACATACGGAGTCAGAATTTAATTGAATGCTATTCATTCACTGAAAAGAATGATGTTGCCAGTGAACTCAATGCATTTGCATTACTGGTTTGTCTTCCCATCTTGCATATAGATTGATTCTACCAATGTTGTTCGTATGATTATCTTATGATGGGGTCTTCAGCTGTGTGTTGACTTGATCCTGTAGGTGGAGAAGTTGCTGTTACAGTGTGTTACGTTAGCTCTTCCTTTAGCCACAGACACAGTGTGACGAGAGTGTCTGAGGGGTGCAGAGGGCCGATATGGGGACTCTACAAATCATAGAATCAAAGCCATTAAGAATTGATGAAAGCGGGCTCAGTAGAATACAATGAGGGAATGCATCATCTGGATAAATGATGAGTCACTGTCGTCTCTCTGAGTGCTTCTCTCTCCTCCTATCCCTTTATCTCTCCCTTTCACTCCTCTTTTATTGTCATATGGAATGGAACTGAATAGTATCTGAGATTTAATTTAGGTTAATAAAAAACCCATGAATCCGAAATGAAGGAAGGATGGGTGTTCAAGCGTACCTTGCACTGGATCAGCAGGGCAGTGAGAGGACTCTCCTTCCTCCCCTCCTCTGTTTTATGGTTCCCAGCCGTGCTGCTTGTCTTCCCCCCGGCCTCGCTGCTGTCCTCCTCCTCGTCCGACCTTGTCTCTAGGCTCCTCTCGCTCTCCTCCGGCGAATCCCTCTCCTCTGTGGAGTCGTCAGCCGTGCTCTCGCTCTTCTCCTCTGCGTCGCCGGCGCCCCCCTCCTTGCTGTCGACCAGGGGCGAGGGTCTCCCCACGTGGGCCTCGCCACGCAGTTGTGGGATGTTTCCCGCCATGAGGCGGCGCTGCACGATGCTGTGGGGCTGCTGTAACCAGGAGACAGGGCAGGTAGAGGGATGTCAGACACCATTTTCAATGGGTTAATCCTAGTCCTGGACTAGATTAGATTGGTTTGATTTGGATCTCTTTTAGTCCCCATTTGGACTAATCTTCCAAGAGTCCTTAAACATTAAAATACAATTTATAATACGAACACATTTTCACATATAACACACTATTACAAACATACATAATATACTAACACAATGACCCAACAAATACTCAATCTAAAAAATATAGATTCTTCCTCTACTATAGTCCCACAACATTTCTATGTATTATATTTAAATCGTTTTAAAATAATGTTTAAATGTATATATTGAAAGGTTTCTAGTTTGCTCAGTTAATTTATTCAATTTCTTTATTGCTCTAAATCAAAATGTTCTTTTGCCTATTTCTCTTTTCTGTCTGGATAACGCATAGATGGTGGACAATCTATTCCTAGTATTTACGGAATGTCTGTCTCTTACCAACTGAATACCGTTGTGAATAGAACTTGGCCGTTTTAAATGATGTATATTATGAAATAAAATAAGCATGTTTTTTTCATTTATCTTGTCGATTGATGACCAACCAAGAACACTGCGCATGACTACAACAGAAGAACCATATCTCCACCTTAAAACAATTTTGCTCAATGTTGCTCATAATATGATAATCAATCCATTGGACAATAGCTTGTTTGGAAGAATGTATGTTTACATTGTTGCTCAGTAATTTAATTTTCTTTGTAAAAAAAATCTGTAAAATGATTGGCAATATCAACTGGTTTTGTTATTATTCTCCCGTCAACCTCCACACTAGATGGGCATGATGAGATAGATGTACCAAGTAAGCCCTTAACTGTGTTCCATACCTTTTTAGAATCATTTTTACAATCAATAAAAGCATTGTTGTAAAATAACTTTTTTTTCTTTCGATTCAATTTAACTGCATAATTACGTAATGTTCTATAATTCTGTTCATCAATTTCTAATTTTGACTTGGCTGCTAAGACTTTTGCCATATTTCTTTGAGAAAAAGCCTCACCCAGTTCATCATCAATCCATGGAGATGGACGGGCACCAACTGTACTCTTTCTTATAGGGGCATGATGGTCCATTACCTCAGTGAGCAAATCAATAAAAATTCTGTAGTGTGATTTAAATCATCCTCTAGATAAATCAGCTCCCAGGGTACACCAGCCAAATCATTTAGAAATAGCTCATGATTAAATGTTTTAAAATGTCTTTTGACCACAATCCTAGGGGGTTTCTTTGGAACCTTGGTGTTCATGGTTATGGTCACAATATTATGGTCTGTCCAGCCCACTGGCATTGATCTGGCTTTTAAGCACTGCAATGGTATATTACAGAACATCAGATCAATGCATGTGTCTGAACGATGACCCAACTTAATTGATGATCTAGTAGTATCATTAGAAGAAAAAGAAACGCACACCTATTTAGGCGAGGTGCTGGCTAGCGGAGTAGAAAACTTAAAAATAAAGGACAGCCGCACACTCTAGGAGCTCAGATGCAAAAATTGAATTACCAACGTTTCGACAGCCAAGCTGTCTTCATCAGGGTATAATCCGATTATACCCTGATGACTGTCCTTTATTTTCTAGTAGTATCATTAACCATTTGTTTCAAATCACAGTTCTTGGCATATCTCATCAATTTTGTTCTATTCGAATTATTGTGATCCTTCCAATTTATATTAAAATCACCCAAGATAAATACATCTCTGTTGCTATCTGTGGCCTGGTCAAACCCAGTACATAAGTCATTCAGATAGGACACCTTAGAGCTAGGAGGTCTATACACACATCCTACCAATATGGGTGCCTGGTGAGGCAGATGTACTTGAGTCCATAGTGCCTCTATTTGACATACATTAAGGTCATCCCTCCTCTTAAAAGGTATGTGATTCTGAATGTACAGTGCTACACCCCCACCATTCCTATTCCTATCTCTTCTCAGTAGACTATATCCATGAATGTTCATTTGCCCATCATTTACAGATGCATCCAAATGCGTTTCGGTCAAAGCCAAAATATGAATATTATTTATGTTGACCAAGTTAAAAACCTAATGTATTTCGTTAGGAAGGCTACATACATTAACCTGAGCTATATGCAACCCTTTCCTTATCAAGTGGAGATCAATAGAGCATGTATTCATTATAGTTGAAGTTGTCATGATACACTACTACAATCAAACTCAGATTTGAACATTAAATTAAAATAGCCAGGGAGTTACTCTAGAGTCCTGATACAATTGCCCGTTGATATAAAGTTTATCCATCACCATGGAGACTTGTTGATTCAGGCAACAAGATTAGAGAGTTTAATAGTCACATGTACAGGGTTGCAGATGTAATTACAGGGTACAGTGAAATTATTGAGCTCCAGGATCCAACAATGCAGGACAAAGTGAAAAAACTATAAAAATGTAATAGAAAATAATAAAATAATAATATATACATACAGTCGTATGAAAAAGTTTGGGCACCCCTCTGAGGCTGCATAATAATTTACTCTGTCGTCACAGAAAATGATCACAGTGGCATGCCATTCATTTTCTAATAAAAGCTGAGTACTGGGGTATTGTCCAGACAAAGATTTTTAGTGTAGCAATATTATGTTGTATGAAATTAAATCAGATGTGAAAAATAGGCTATGCAAAAATGTGGGCACCCTTGTCATTCTGTTGATTTGAATACCTGTAACTACTTAGCACTGATTAATTGGAACACACAATTGGTTTGGTGAGATCATTAAGCCTTGAACTTCATAGACAAGTGCATCCAATCATGAGAAAAGGTATTTAAGGTGGCCAAATGCAAGTTGTTGTTCTCTTTGACTCTCCTCTGAAGAGTGGCAACATGGGGGCCTCAAAACAACTCTCAAATGACCTGAAAACAAAGATTGTTCAACATTATGGTTTAGAGAAAGGCTACAAGAAGCTATCGCAGAGATTTAAGCTGTCAGTGTCCACTGTGAGGAAATGGAAGACCACAGGCACAGTTCTTGTTAAGGCCAGAAGTGGCAGGCCAAGTAAAATATCGGAGAGGCAAAGGCGAAGGATGGTGAGAACGGTCAAAAAACAGCCCACAGACCACCTCCAAAGACCTACAACATCATCTTGCTGCAGATGGTGTCACTGTGCATCGTTCAACAATTCAGCGCACTTTGCACAAGGAGAAGCTGTATGGGAGAGTGATGCGGAAGAAGCCTTTTCTGCACACACGCCACAAACAGAGTCGCTTGAGGTATGCAAACGCACATTTGGACAAGCCAGCTTCATTTTGGAATAAGGTGCTGTGGACTGATGAAATATTGAGTTATTTGGTCATAACAAGGGACGTTATGCATGGCGGCAAAAGAACACAGCGTTCCAAGAAAAACACTTGCTACCCACAGTAAAATTTGGTGGGGGTTCCATCATGCTGTGGGGCTGTGTGGCCAGTGCCGGTACTGGGAATCTTGTTAAAGTTGAGGGTCGCATGGATTCCACTCAATATCAGCAGATTCTTGGGAATAATGTTGAAGAATCAGTCACAAAGTTGAAGTTACGCCGGCGCTGGATATTTCAACAAGACAACGACCCAAAACACTGCTTAAAATCTACCCGGGCATTTATGCAGAGGAACAAGTACAATGTTCTGGAATGGCCATCCCAGTCCCCAGACCTGAATATCATTGAGAATCTGTGAGATGATTTGAAGCGGGCTGTCCATGGTCGGCAACCATCAAACCTAACTGAACTGGAGATGTTTTGTAAGGAGGAATGGTCCAAAATACATTCATCCAGAATCCAGACACTCATTAGAGGCTATGGGAAGCGTCTAGAGGCTGTTATTTTAGCAAAAGGAGGCTCTACTAAATATTGATGTGATGTTTCTATTGGGGTGCCCAAATTTATGCACCTGTCTAATTTTTGTTTTGATGCATATTGCACATTTTCTGTTAATCCAATAAACGTCATTTCACTACTGAAATATTACTGTGTCCATCAGTTATTTGATAGATCAATATGAAATTGCTGATCCAAACACCCAATTATTTATAAATGGAAATCATGGAAATTATCAGGGGTGCCCAAACTTTTTCATACGACTGTATTACAAATGTGGCAATGTTCATTGGGGTGGGGGCAGGGTGACTCAAAATGACATCACTAGAGAATCTCCATTGAAAGTGCTTTTTAGTCTTGGACTAGGCTTAATCTGTGTCTGAGATCCCGCCCCTTAGTTTAATAGGTAGTGCACAGTAGACCTGGAATGGTAAATAAATAGAAAAGAGAACCAGCTAGGGGCAGCAGGTAGCCTAGTGGTTAGAGAGTTGGGCCAGTAACCGAAAGGTTGCTGGATCGAATCCCTGAGCTGACAAGGTAAAAATCTGTCGTTCTGCCCTTGAACAAGGCAGTTAACCCACTGTTCCCCGGTAGGCTGTCATTGTAAATAAGAATTTGTTTTTAACTGACTTGCCTAGTTTAAATAAGGTTAAATTTAAAAAAAATGTTGTTCAATGTTAGAATGTTATGATGATTCCATATTCTTCAGGACAGAGAGTTCTTTAAATATGATACATTTCTATCTTAGTGTTCTGTACAGCTTTCATGTCCATTTACTCAGACCAACCCCATTCCATAGAGATATTAAGGCAACTGTTGTTTTATGATTTGATACTTGCCTGGATGACGAACAAGAAATTCGATTTTAAACCATTTCAAAACAACTGGTGGGCAATGGCTGAGTTGAACAATTGTTTTCATGTGATAAATCTAAAATTAATAGAATTTTGAGCTCCAGAGCCTCGTGGTAATCTAATTGTTTTCCAGTAGGGAGTCACTCTAGAGAAAGATGGAAATAGTTTTTCTAAAAGGCCATGTGGTTTGAAGTGAACAGAAGGTCAGCTAACACCAGCAAAACCAACAGCATCAATTCACCAGAAGGAGGATGTCAGTCATTTCAGATATCATAACTGCTGCTGAAAAACGATGCTGCTACTGACGTGATGGAAACATCCATTGTCTCTATGCCAGAGGCACATCGTTAGCTGTAAATAGCGTGTGCACGCTTATGTGTGTGTAGGCGCGCCTCCAATTTGATGTGTTTTTATCTGCACTGTGCATGTCTGTACAGTATGTAGCCTACAAAATAGTTGTTCTGCTTGTATCACACAGTTGCTGGTCTCAAATCTCACCTTTGGGGCCTCATTGTCAGTTCAGTTGAGGTGTTGAAGGTTTCAGGTAATGACCACAACATCAGAGCATATCAGAGCCAAGCCGAGCTGTCTGTCAGTCTCCTCCTGGGCTCATTTCACCCTGTGCTCCAGCTCTCCCTGTCAGCCCGTCAAAGTGATTACTGGTCAGTGCTCTCATACTGGCTCACACAATAGATCGTATCAGGCCTCTGTATACCTCTGTGGGTAGGTGTTCTATTGATCAGGGAGGAAGTGCTCTCTGGAGACGCCAGTTTTACTTAGAGCTTCTCTGTTATAGGGCTTATTGACACTGTAATCAGGCATATATGCACTCTCTCTCTCTCCCTCATATATACTGTAGCTCTCTCTCACACACACACACTCTCACACGCACCTAGAAGCAGGTCTACGTATGTGTGATAACCACATGATCAAGGTCAAATTAATAGGTACGCACAAACAGGAATCTTGTTTGCTCCGACTTTTCTAAGACTTCAGTGGGTATACTGTATATAATGAACTCCAAAGTATTGGGATATTGGCTTTTTTATTGTTTTGGCTCTGTACTCCAGATTTGAAATGAGACAATGACTATGAGGTTAAACTACAGACTGTCAGCTTTAGTTTGAGGGTATTTCATCCATATCAGGTGAATCGTTTTGGAAATGACAGCCCTTTTTGTGCATAGTCCCCCCATTTTAGGGGACCTAAAGTATTGGGATAATTCACTCATGTGTATTAAAGTCGTCAAAAGGTTAGTATTTTGTCCCATATTCCCAGCACGCAATGATTACATCAAACTTGTGACTCTACAAACTTGTTGGATGCATTTACTGGTTGTTTTGGTTGCGTTTCAGATTATTTTGTGCCCAATAGAAATGAATGGTAAATAATCTATTGTGTCATTTTGGAGTCACTTTTATTGTAAATAAGAATAGAATATGCTTCTAAACACTTCTACATTAACGTGGATGATACCATGATTACGGATAGTCCTGAATGAATCATGAAAAATTATGAGTGAGAAAGTTGCAGGCTCACAAATTTCATACCCCCAAGACATGCTAGCAATTACAATAACAGCATTTGGGGGGGGTATGATATTTGTGCATCTGTAACTTTCTCACTCAGCATTATTCACAATTCATTTCAAAATCTCTGAGCGATGGCTACTGTAAAGTCAGCAAGATTGCATTAGGAGAGTAGGCTCAAATGAAGATCCTACATCTGTAGGTGGGTTCTGCTGCTGGTATCGTGGGAGACTGCAGTTTCTCTAAAGGCTCTGTGTCACACCGGAAGTGTCTGGTGAGAGTTTACACAGATGTGACCCTTGACCTCCTCAACACCTTCAGGAGATGAGCAGGTGTCCGTTCTGTATGAAGCCTTGAGTCTGTAGTCTAGTGCCTCCTCTAAAAGATAACATTACAGAGAGAAGCTGCAGGACACCACAGCACAAACAGCCTCATTACTATGTTGTGTTACAATGCCACCTCTGATAGAGTTATTTTATAGTTCTATAATAAATCATGTTATTTGACATTTTCTCTGTATGTTAGTGTTATTAGAAAACCTCATAGCCTTGGTACCTTGTATCCTGCTATCTCTGCATATAAATGAAGTATTACATGGCCCACTCCTGTAATCACAGTATTGTATTATATTGCACCCAGATACGAAGAGCACAAATCCCCAGAGGGTTGACTGTCCAAAATACTGCGATTGCGCAATCATACCCAATAGCCTGAGGAACAGATGGAGCAAGACAGAGAGGAAGAAGGAGGATAAATGCCACTGGTAATTGGTCCAGTTCTTTTCTCAGTTGATTGTATTGTTCATCATTGTTTTGTATTGTGCAGGGCTCATTTACCATTCTCTACACAGGGCTGGAAGCTGCAGCTTGTTCTGCCTGTTTACAATATGAATGATGATGAGGGGAGGGTTTAGGAGGGTAGAGACAGGGGGATAATGAATGATAGAGAGATCCCAGCTATAATTGTATTTATCTTACCTTTATTTAACTAGGCAAGTCAGTTAAGAACTAATTCTTATTTTCAATAATGGCCTAGGAACAGTGGGTTAACTGCCTTGTTCAGGGACAGAACAACAGATTCGTTTACCTTGTCAGCTCGGGGATTTGAACTTGCAACCTTTCGGTTACTAGCCCAATGCTCTAACCACGAGGCTACCCTGCCGCACTGCTCTGTGTGTGCGTGTGCGCGTGCGCGTGTGCGTGCGCAGTGTTTATATTGGCTTTCCTCCTGCTCCACAACACTGATTGACATCTGTCTCTCGGTAACACACCCTGTCAACCTAGAGGATGTGGATACTGGAACCGATACGGGAACCGACTGGGTATGATGTGAGAGGTATTCAATCACTCCCAGAGGACATGGAACTTAGATAGAAAAATCCTTCTGTATTGTTCCAAATCAACTAGTTTGGGCATTACACAATTTATCTGGGTACTTTAGAAGCTACCAGTCTGTATGTTACTGTCCTCCTAACCCAGCCTCAGTTCTAGCTGATCATGTAGTTGCTAGGCTGAGCTGTGTTAGTCAGCTCTGACACAAGCTGTGAAGAAGGCCTCTCCACAGGAGCCCTCCCCAGAATAGGCTTTTCACAATGAGCAGCTCGATGTCTGCTCCACATCAATCAACAGGACCACTTGGACCGGGCCTGAATCATAGTGATCTATTATTATAATCTTCACATCCTTCTGGTCCTGGAGCAAAGTGGACAGTGTTTTCTGACTGTGTCATATCTGACAACCGTTCAAATCAAGCCCCTGTGGTTCCTTTGACCTCACACTCACCTTTCCCCAGTAATTATCACCCATAGAGACTGGTTTTATCTCGATGTCCACAACCCTTTATCAAAGATGTCATTGGAAAACCAGCAGTGTGTCGTTCTCGTTTGAGCCCCACCATTCAGTCTTCTATCTTCCATCAGCACTAGCCTTACAGAAGGCAACACAGAAAATACGTAATTTCAGCAGTTTTCTCATTTACATTTCTCAAAGCTTGCAGCATCAGATAATTTATCTAAATCTGACACTGATTAAGGGTACTTCAACACATATTCCCCTGATCCTTCCTGCTGTAATGAACAGTATGTGTATGGAAACACACACAGGGAGATAGATATTGAACCCAGGTAAATGTGTGGCTGGCTGATGGATGGGCTTCCCTGGGTGAACTACTAAAGGTTTATCTGGAGGGAGGAGTCACAGTCTGCGTCCACAAATGGCTCCCTGTTCCCTATTTTGACAAGAGCCCCATAGTATCCCAATAGGGTGTCATTTCAGACACAGTCTGTGGTCCTGCTGATTTATCTGACTGCGTCCCAGTGTGTTGCTTTTTACATGAATTTACATTAATTTTTTTTAAATAGAGAGAGAGAGAGAGAGAGAGAGAGAGAGAGAGAGAGAGAGAGAGAGAGAGAGAGAGAGAGAGAGAAAACCCTCCTTTAAATCCTATTATTATAAATCAGTTAAAGTAGAACTCCATTACCCATACTTCCCCTCCTCATTGCTCCTCTCTGACTGGCAAAGAGCAGAGCAGATTGAAGCTGACAGCAGTGTACGCAATGTAATTCCCCCTGCTCCATGTGAGTGAGGAGGCAGCTGGCTGTTGTAGGTTCCGATTGCCCTGCAGCTACAGCGAGGTCAGACGGTTTGGATGCAGATCCTCTGTCCACATCAAGCGGCCTGTGTGCAGGGGTCGTGAACTGCCATACAGTCTGTGCCCTGGCCTTTTTTATCAAGTTCAAATGCAATTCACTGTTCTAGCGCTGCACTTTGGCGGAAGTGCTTCGTCTTTTGTCTGGTTTCAGGGGCAGGGATGAAAGCGGCTGTAAAATAAGCCGTTTGGAGACAAAGATTATAATAATGTGTGATGTTGCGTCTGGCCTCTAGCCATGACATCCTCAGAGGCACGGTGGAGTGCTAAAGCAACAGTAGGATTTCAGGGCTTTTGCAACAACAACAAAAGAATATATCGACCAAATACCGCAAATAAACGTTGATTATTTATTCAGTTTCAGCTGTCACAGTGGACACGTCCCTTTTGTGCCAACCGTCAAATGGCAAAAGCATGAGTACATGTAAAATTGTCTCGTTTTGCCAAATAGCTCATACAAGGCATTTATTTGATTTGTCACACTAAATATGGAGTTACCCCTATTGAAACCCCCTGGGAGAAGGTAGCAGTTATACATCAGACATTATGCTATGCAACACCGTTATGGTTGTAAATGCATGCTGATAGGTGGTAGTCTTTATTGGCTAAGTGGTTAACTTGGAATTGGCATCCCTGCTATGAATTAGGCTAATCTTTGTCTGCATCCATCAGCGTTCATGCAGATTAAATTATATTGGCTGATATCATGGTTAGCCGTCATTCATTTCAGCCAACAGACATGATGACTGGATGAGTCTTAAATAGTGATTTGTGATGGTTGGTTAAACATGTACAAAGGATGTGAAGGTTCCTGTCCCTTCCTGTCCCTCCCCTAGTTGGTCTCTAGAAATAAATTAGCTGTAATTAAAGAGTATAACTTCCCATAGCCTTTCTGGTACTGAAAGTATGGAGTAGAGATTGAAATACACTTTTTATTGGCATGACATATAATATTTCTATGAGTGTTGTTAACACTGTATAACACTATTGATGAATACCAACTGTTGTTCCCCATAGGCTAGATGGCCATTGTTTAGTTTTTTTTATATATTCAAATTGACTAGATACAGAAGCAAACTGACCCAGTTAGACAACCAGTCCAGTCAAACCACTAGACATGGCACACAAGGTTAAGAGGAAAAACAACTTGGACGTTTATAGAATATCAATCATCAATGACCTCGTCCTTCTCTGTCTGTATCCTGTCTGTCATATTCTAGCATTCCATCTTGCATAATTTCAAGCCCTCCTCAAATACACATACATATACACACACACACTGTTTCTCTGTGTTCTTCATACATATTGCAGACTGCTGATTCGGCTGATGAGTGTCTTGCTGTGACCTCCCTCGGAACACGTCCACAGTGTTCCAGTTCAAACCGGTCACTATGATGCTCACTCTCTCTTTCGCTCTCCCTCCCTCCCTTTTGTCATGGCATGTCCTCTTTTCTCTCTCTCTCTCACTCGCTCTGAGAGATTAGAGCCTAATTGCCGTGTGGGCTAATTATCTGACTGCAACAGGCTCCTCTCTCTGTCATGGCTGAAGTCACATGACTCTGCTAATGCCTGCTTTTCCATTTGGATCAAGGTCCCCAGCCGCTGGCTTCCTGTCATACAAACCATCAGGGTGTAGCCAACGACACATCTGCTCTCTCTCTCCTCTCTTCTCTCTCCCTCCCCTCCCTGTCTCTCTCTCTTTCTACTCTCGATCTCTCCCTCTGCCATCCCCTCGGTCTCTGTGCCTGTCTGTTTCACCCAGGTATTTTTAGGCGGCTGTCTGTCTGCTGCCGCCCATCAAAGCTTTTGACAACTGAGAGAGGGAGAGAGTGGATGAGAGAGAGCGGGGAGGGTGAGAGAGTGCAGAGAGAGAGAAACAGGTAGGAAGAGAGTGTGGAGAGAGGGTGGAGGGTGAGAGAGTGCAGAGAAGATAGAAATAGGTAGGAAGAGAGTGTGGAGAGAGGGTGGAGGGTGAGAGAGTGCCAAGAAGAGAGAGAGAAACAGGTAGGAAGAGTGTGGAGAGAGGGTGGAGGGATAGAGAGAAGGGTCCTCGCCTGGCTGAAGTCAGAGGGGGGCTCACCTCCGCTCTCGTCAGCCAGGCTAATTGGCTCAGTGCTGGGTTCTAATGGTAATCACTAGAACCTTCCTGAGATGTCTCCTGAATCAATTCACCATGGCCCTCCACAGTCAGAGTTAGGGCACTTTTCTCAAACTTCTTAGGGAAATGTCAAGGGATCACATCGAGTGAGTGAAGGTGCTATGTCGCCTTCTGGGAGAGAACTTGGTCTAATGTTGTTGTTCTTGGATGTTATAAACAATTTAATGAGATAATTACCACCAATTAAAACCAAGCCCAGACACTTCCACTTGATGTGGAGATGGAAGTGCCCTGCTGGGTTTGTTTGCCTGGTGGTGTAATGCACTCCTCTGAGCTTCATACTGCAGTGTGGTGCTGAGAAGGGAAGGTGCTCTACATTCTGCTCCACACTGGAGCATGCGGACGCTGCAGCCCGGCTCTGACCTGACAGAGACACCTGGAGCCTCCCAATTAGACAGGCCTCACTGCGTCTGTCAGGAGAGAGGATACACAGATACACTCACACACATTTATTCACACAAAGTTAAAAAGAGTGGGAGGCAGAGCAGATGGAGGGATATAACTGAGAAGTGGCGAGAGGGATTCTGCTTCCTCTCTTCCTCACTGTTTTTCTAGTACTCATGGCTTTCTGATATAACACTTGTGCTAAAAGGGGCCACAGTCTACCACTTCCTCTCTTGTCCCCACCCTCCTCCACTCTGCTTTTCCCTTCCCTCGCTCTTGCGATTGAATGGTGGGTTGTCTTTGCCCTTTTCATGCTCACTGCTCCCTGGCTCTGGTCTAGGATGATTACCAGTGCCAGAGAGGGAGAGAGGGAGGTAGAGAGAGAGAGAGAGAGATAGAGAAAGAGAGAGAAGCCAAAACACATTCACTCATATAACTGGCTCTTTACTGTTAAATGATGTACTGGCTCAGTTGAAGTGGAGTGGCAAACCAGGCTACATCTAAAGAAGCCCTGTGCGGTTCAATGTGTGTTTTTACACCAGGAATAGTTCTATTTTAATGACTTGAGAATGATAATGAGGACAAATGGCTTCATCATTCCTTAATAGGGGAAGGAACCCATGAGACTGATAATAAAGCATTCTTGAAATATGAACACTATTTCAGAATGACAGACAGACAAACACACATCTACACACATACTGTCTGTCTATTCAGCTGTGAGGTGACATCACTACTCTGTTGGTGCCTATCAGCTGGCTTCTGTTTGGTCTCAGAGTAGCCCCACGCACCTTAGGGACACTCCTGCTGCTTTTCTACAATTCACTTTAGCCATGTCTCCACCCGGAGCGTGATTGCTTTTGACAGTCAGTACGGAGAGCGAGGCACGGCGGGGGAGCTGTAACAATGGCTGCCTCTCTGGCGTTCTGCCGTTCAGGCTCCGAGGCCATTACAATGTGATGCAGGGCTGTGAGATGACATGCAAATCATTCTGTAACCCCTGTGGCCTGTTTCCTCCATCAAATGGGGTTTCTAGCAAATGAGGTATGAATCAGAGTGTGTTCTTTTCTCTTTTCGATGAGCAGATAATTGGTATTAGCATAAGAGGGATTTATCCCAGTAAGGTCGTAGAATTAAATGTTGCCATTCAGCAGATGTGGTCTGCATTTTGAAGGTGATGCAGAAAGGATTAGATTCAGCTCTGACTGCATTATATCTTGACAAAGTGGCATAAAGTTATACATGTGACTAAATACACTTAAGAGCCTGAGTGTGTCAGTGGCATCATCCTCTCTTGTTGTCGCCATTGTAATAAAATATTCCCCTGAATATTGCTTGTTTGTATTCAGAAGAATGGAGACACTCGTTTACAAGTCAGACACCATGGGTGAATCCAAAATGGCACCTGATTTCCTACTGTATATAGTGCACTACTTTTGACCAGAGCATTATGTGTATAGGGCATAGAGGGCCATTTAGGATGCAGGAGATAGTTACCTCCAGGTTCTCTCACTGCATAGGGATTTCATATTTTCTCAGAGTGTGAATAGAATCCAGAGCACCAGACAGGCTCCAACAAATATTTAATTTCGCTCTAAATAACAGCTTGTTATCCTCCCACAATGCTCTTGTGAGAGAATTCAACTCTGAGAGGAAAGGGAAATAGATTTAGATATGAGATTTAGATATAATGTGAGAGGGTTGAGACAGATGGAAGTTAGTGATGGAGATGCTGCTGCCTTCTGTGAAAGCTGGCTTTAAATACACAGTGTAATCACACACAGACACACACACACAGACAGTGTAATCACACACAGACACACACACACAGACAGTGTAAACACACGCACTTCTGATGCTCTCCGCTCCAGTCATTCTGGAGATTCTTGGAGTGCGTTCTGGGAATTTGGGAGGCAGCCATCTAATCAAGACTGTGTCAGGAGTTGACAGTGGGGCAATGAAGCCATTATCACGGGAAGCCTTTGTGTACATAGAGGAGGACTGGGAGAGAGAGGACTGATTGAGCAGGAAGTGGGAGGATGGTGGGGGACGGACAGACACTTCATAACAGGGACTGTCGGTCTGTCTCAGTGTGTTCTGTCAGTGTGTTGATTAGAAGAATGTGGGTGGCTGCGTGGGTGGCTGCGTGGGTGGCTGCGTGGGTGGCTGCGTGGGTGTACGCCTGCATCTTAATCTAACTTGCCTCGCTCTGTTTGTTCTGTCCTTCTGACCTCATAGCTAGTGTACTGATGGAAGGAGACGTGTGAGGGCCACACTGTGTCTCTGAGGCTCCATGTTCTCTGACAGGGTTTGACAGGCAATCCTCTCATCTACTGTACTGGGTCTTTCATCTTCTATGCAGTTACATGGCCTACCATGTTTCAGCGACAACAGTGAACGGTAGATCCATGATAAGAATCGCACCGGTTTGATAGAAAAGCAGTATGGTGTTGATATTCAACTCTTTTTGATGACGACATCAAGAGAACAGAGCAATATCATAGTCAATCAAACGTCCACCTCATTAGTCATAAACTTAGTACATTTACTTTACACCGCATTTTAAACCTAGTAAATCATTCAGTTAGATTCAGCCAACCGTTTACCCCAGTGTTGTCAAAATACTGTGACAATATTCATGTCTTTCAACTTGTCTCCCAACGGTCCCCAAAGCACCAACAATGCCAAGCAGCTGGTGGCAAACAGAGGACAGCCTCTTCAACTAACTATCCAAACAAGCTCATTTCAACATCTTCTATCTGCCAAGTCTCATCCAAAATGCATTTAGCCACCATTAGCCACCATTAGCCACCACCACTAAGAGTCAAAGTGACACAATACAAGCAATAGAGTGTGATCTAATGGGACTTTCAGACAGCCACTGACCAGGGTCGTATTCATAAGGCAGCAAACAGAAGAAAAAAGACTGTAAGAGGGAGGGACTATCGGAACTTGTTCAATAAGAGCAGGGCACACTGTAGTAAAACATTCTACAACAGAAAACAAACATTTTCCCTTGCAAAATATTTTGGTACGGTGACTTAATGAATACAACTCATTTAAGTGACAGTACCACCAATAACAGAATAAGAATAGTCCAATGGGACATTGACAGCCACTCACCAGATCTTTGGAGGTGCCCAGTCTCTTGAGCCCATCCAGGGGCAGCAGGTCGGCTGAGTCTTTGTGTGTGAACTGGGTGGCCTGCTTCAGACGCCTCTGCTGGCCTAGGATGGCTTTATCCCGGATAGCCAGATCACCCTTCTTCGACTCACTCATGGTCAGTCAGTCCAACCAGTCAGTCAACCAGTCAGTCAGTGCAGTACAGCTAGCTAGAGTGTAGAGCAGAGCTGCTACGTTCAGCGTACCTCTGTCTGATGTAGCCTGGTTTGGAACAGCAGTAGCAGCAGTAGCAGCAGAAGCAGCACAGAAGCAGCACAGAAGGGTATGAGTGTTTAAGGCAGAGCAGCACAGCCCAGTGCCCTGTACTGTAAAGTCTCTCCTTTTCACTTCCAAGAGATAGATCGCAGAGAGTAGATGATACTGTTGATTACTCCTGTTTTAGTTGGTCTCTTCCAGAACAAATGTCTTCCTTCAACTTTACGTTGTCCGTCTTCAAACTGTTCCACCTTCAAACTGTGACCTCCCTCACTGTGATGGTGAGGTTGTTTTGAGGGGCTAGTCCTTGGCATCTATTTGTGTTCTGTGTTGCTGTCAGTGTCCAGAAATGATTAGTGTGCTGATGGTCCTGTTATGTAGACATGTCTCTGTTCAGGCTGGGCTGTGTGTGTGTCCCCTCTGTCAGTGCAGTCTGTCCTTGCAGCGCTGCAGGAGCAAACTGTGCCCCTCTCTTTCTCTGCTGTCTCTCTCCCTTTTTCTGCTCTCGCTCTCTCTCTGCTCTCTCTCTCTCTCTCTGCTCTCTCTCTCTCACCTCTCTCTGCTTTCTCTCTACTCTCTCTCTGCTCTCTCCTCTATCCCTCTCTGCTCTCTCACTCTCCTCTCTCCTCTCTCTCTCTCTCTCTCTGTTCTCTCTCTCTGCTCTCTCCTCTCTCTCTCTCTCCCTCTCCTCTCTCCTCTCTCTCTCCTCTCTCTCTGCTCTCTCTCTGCTCTCTCTCTGCTCGCTCGTTCTCCTCGCTTTCTTTCTGTCTCCTCTCTCTCTCCTCTCTCTCTCTCTCTCTCTCTGTGTGATTCTGTCTCTTCCTCTCATTGCTGCTCTCTGGAGGAGTATATACCCACCCCCTGTCCCTCCCCTCAAGCCCTCTTTCCATCACACACTCTGAGACACACACACACACACACACACACACACATAAATATATATACACACACACACACACACATCTCGCCTAGTTTCAAAACACGACACCCACATGTTCTCGGTTAATGCCCCGTAGTGGGGGGAAACACAAAGAAGTAGAAAAGCAACCAGCTGCCTTCTTATTACCTCCCTACCCTCCACACACAGATCTGGAATACCTTTCTGCCCTGGCTAACATACTGAACATGCTGATTCATGCTGCTATAGAACATCAGAGATGATCACATCAGACGCTTACTACCTGAATAAATACATAAAGATCAGATTCTCTCCCCTTGGATTTATTTGAGCCTTTCCCCTGAATGTCCTTCAGCCGTGCACCGAGCCACATCTAAAGCACAGAGATGAGTGATGACATCAGAGATGTAACATGTTATAATGCAGTCAACCAATAGAGATTCTAACTCCTGTACAGTAGTAGTTCTATGTTATGGATAACACATTGAGGGATCCACGCTGTCAGCTATATGTGTATTTTGCTGAGTTCTAACCAGTTGTCATTTAGTTCCCCTGGGTTTTCAGTGGTTCCGGCACCTATGCTACGGTTGTGTCTGTGATTGGTGTCTGTGATTAGTGTGATTGGTGTCTGTGATTAGTGTGATTGGTGTCTGTGATTAGTGTGATTGGTGTGTGTGATTGGTGTGGTTGCTCCAGCATTGATCTCCACTCAATCAAGCCCCATGAATAAATGAACAGGCTTCAGCATGAGATTCACAAACCCCTTCAGTTCAGACCCCCCTCATTTATATACATAACCTCATGTATATATAATTATCAAAAGGGGAAAAATCAATCCCTCAATGAGCATCGGTGTAATAGAACCTATTAAAATGGTAATATATATTTTGCAAGGCTTTTGACCTTGGGCTAAGCAGGTTAAGTCATAAACAACATTTCTCTGGTGTTGCAAGAATGCATGTAGCCTAACGCAATACATGTACATTTACTCATGCCTCATACATGTTTCATGTACTCAACATTTACATGTCAAACACAGTATAATGTCCTTAAAATGTCCCCCTGCACAGAATATTGTTTTCACACATGTAATTAACCTGTTTACCGGTGTTTATTTATGAGACTGTTGGACTTCCCAAGGTGATTGATTGGAAATGGACTGTATTGAAAATCTAAATACTCAGACAGGGATATACTGCCACCTTCTGGTGATATTTTTCTTTAACCCTGGTGGATTGTTACATGGGGTTTTTGTCGAAGATGTGCACTCTCACACACCACAACTTGCATAGCTGACATAAAAAAGGTTGTATTTTAGCCTTGGCGCCAGTCTGTTCTTGCTCTCTTGCCAACTCCTTATGGAATTGTCTACAATGCCAAAAAGCATAAACAAATCTGAGACCAGGCTAGTTTTGTTTATGTAGTTTAAGAGAAATGTAATCTAAATGGATGTGTTTGGTGGGGGTTGCAAAGTGCTTTTAGCATTGATTTGCAGCTGTGTAAAATAGTAAACATAGTTGCACAAATGTTGTAGATTCAAATCTCAAAGGAAGCAGACAAATTCCAGATGTTTTAATGGCCACTATTTTAGAATTCTACTAATGTGCAGGGCCATTCCAATAGAATTCAGAATGATTTTCAAATTATTGTTTCCATAGAGACATTACAAACCAAGAGTGTATAAAAAATATTGTTTTAATTCAAATAAGCAAAGTGTTGATTCACTGCAAGACATGGAGGTGGTTCAGCCCTATGCAGAGAAATATCTTATGAAGCTGACATTCTATGCAGAAGACGATCCTGCCTTCAATTTAGGTAAATATTGTTTTTTTATGTAAATTGTGAAATAGCCACCAATTTATTATTTTTTGTCAGAGTTATTTCAAACTATTTCATAGTTCCATTCTTTGTTTCATGATTGGGCAGATTTCATGAAGGAAACATACTCCTACTCAACATACACAGTGACAGTGCGACTGACCAATACAGCGGAGAAGCCTCTGACACAGCAGAACCTGCAGTGTGTGGCCCTCAGCATCCCAGACCTCCACTACCGTCTCACAGGCCATCCTTATGCCCCGGGTCTCCTCCACCTTGCCCACCTCCAGACAGACCCTCTACCCCTGGACTATAGCCCTCCAGCTAGACCAACCCTGGATCCCAGAAAGCAGACATGGGACAGTCTCTCTCTGGAACATTCCACTATTCCCCTGACCAATATGTCTCTTCCTGAGGGCCAGTTCCATGGCTCTCAAGGGGATAGCAAGAGCAGCAGTATCACTGACTGGTTCCTCTGTGACGGGTCCTTTGTGCCAGACTTCCCAGGGAAGGAGTGGACCTCTGTGAACTACGGAGGCCTAGAGTTTATAAGGGCTTTCTCCCCAATCAGACAGACTGACGATGCAGCTGATATACTGGGAAGGTGTAATATCACCGATTACACTGCTTACGAGCAGTTTGTCTTCTCTGTCGATGTGGACATCCTCAAGGCAAAAGATCCTTCAGGAACAGAGGAATCTAGCCCTGCCTCCAAAATGTTAGAAGAGAATATATTACAAAGAGAGAAAGCTAGTCCCGCCTCCAAAAGGGAAGAGGGGAATAGTTTTGTAAAAGAGGTCACTCGTTTTGACGACAAATGTGAAGAGAGGAATAATTTAGGAATAGAGGACGCTAGTTCCGCCTACAAAGGGAAAGAGGGGAATCGTTTCAGGAGAAAGGCTGTTGGTTCCCCCTACATAAAAAAAAGAGAGGACAAAGTACCTGGATGTACAGAAGCGAGGACCAAACCGAAGACAGGGAAGAAAGATAACTAAATGATCCTTAAGGCCTTAATATGGCCAGACTATAAAAGTTTAGATGTGATTCAAAGTATTTTATGTAGCTTCACTTGCAGAGATGAAAAGGCAAAGACTCCTACTTCCAAAAAGGCACAATCACTGAATGCATGGTTTCAATGTTTTTACAATAAAACAGAACGACACCTACTCCCTGAATATTTTCTTTATTCTTTTAAGTCAAAGTCCAAGGCATCTGTCAGAACAAAACCAGAGGTGACAAAACAATATACAGTACATTCATCAAACTCCAACACATCTTTAGAAGCCAAACAACGTAGTTGTATTATCAGCAGAAAGACTGCGTTCATACAAACCATCTCCACAGAAAAGGTTTGTAATCCCCTTTAATTAAAGGTAGACTCAGCAAAGTTACGTTGCCACAAGCAGCACCGGAGGTATTGAGATGAGCGACAGTCACACACAGTATCTGTGGACGGGTTCGGGTCACGCTGTTCACAGCGTGGTAGCCAGGGCACCAAAATAGCTGAGAAGTTGAGCCTCACGCTTCTACGCTTCTTAGTTGTGGAAATTGAACCACTATGTTGTTTACTTTTCTGCTTCATATCGCTGCGTCTACCTTTAAACCAAAACTACATTCTCATTGTCTTTCATCAATTTGTTCTTATCGTACCCTAATGAAAGCTCTTTCCTGATAATTCAACGGGGAAATGGGGGAAAAAAGACAGTTTTGGTTGGTCACTTACAATTCAACTCTTGTTCATCTGTACAAAATCCCCCCCAGGTGAGGGAGAAGGCACGTTCCTTATCCATTTCATTGAACTGTACTGCTGCTGAGCTTAGCATTTGTTTTCTAAACAATGTTCATAAGTTAAATCAGTCAATGAATTACTCAATTTCATCCATTCATGATTCTACCATTTTTCTTCTCACACAAGAGTTTAAACATTTGTTTAGTTATTAATTGTGGTCCGGCATCAGCTTAGCATTTTATTTCAGTTCTTCAATCGCCCATTGCGAAACCGGCAGTGTAAAACCAAAGCCACTTCTTGGCTACAAACTTTCTTCAATATCCAATATGACATGTATTAAATCTATTAGTAATTTGCATTAGCGTTTAAGGTTTGTAGTGAACAATAAGATGAAGATTTTTGCAAATCAATATATTTTTTTTATGTGCAGTGTAAACAATAGGGAATGTTCTATGATTCAAGTCTACTTCTAATCAAAGAATCCAAAAATGGATCTCAATAATAGCCCAATGCTGCTATGCAAACTTAGGCATTGACCTGCAACGCATGACTGTTGCTTTGCCTGTGCTTGTGGCTACTTTAAGGTTTAAATAATGTAACAAGCGGTGTCTTTCTATATTTTGCCCCACCAACAGGGATGTGGCCACACTTTGTCCTACTGCAGCCATCTACAGCTCTACCGTTACCATTTCTCTTCATGGGAGCTATGTAGCCGCAGCACGCACAAACAAGCCTCTTGTGGCATATGATGTAGTCTCTGGACTGTACGACCACTGGCATCAACTAAACATCCTTACATTCCATCCGCAACGCTCATAGAACGTTGGGCAGATAGAGGGAGCAGAGTAGCATATTCTGGCCCAGCGCGGGGAAGCGTCTGAAGGCCTCCCAGGCGTCTGAGAAGATGTTGTACTTGAGGAATACGCGGTGCTCCAGGCTGGTGGGCAGGCTGACGTCGCGCGACATAATATAGACGCCGTCGTTGTGCAGCGTGCACGTGAGGTTCAGGCCCGACTTGGAGGTGTTGTCCTTCAGGTGGAGCCACTCCCCGGTGGTCACGTTGTAAGACTGCACCGTCAGCATGTCCTCCGTCTGGCTGGCCCGTCGCCCCGGACCCGGCTCCAGCTCGTGGGTGTACCCCCCCACCAGGTAGATGGTATCTTCCACTGAGAGCATCTGCTGCTTACGCACGTGGGCCGAGCAGGAGCGGAACACTGTCCAACTGTCAGAGGTGGGGCAGTAGCGGAGTACGCTGGTATTCCTGTCTAGTACATACAGAGAGAAACAAAACAGCATTTGTTAAAATAATTTAAGAACCAGTTGATATTTTGTCAAATGAACAAGCACTATTTGTGTAGCCTACAGTTCTTTATGTCTACTGTGTGTATACATTGGGCATTTTAGAAAATGTTCTCACTTCTGCTGGGAATGAAAATCACCCCCACTAACCTCTGGCAGTATATCCTCCCATGACGTAGATCATGCCCTGGCACTCGCAGGCAGAGAACTCTGCCAGGGGGTCGGGTAGTGACGACACACAGGTCCACCAGTCCTGCTCAGGGCTGTAGCACTCCACAGTGCCCTGACACTGGCCTCCCACTGCATACAGCTTCCCTCGTACCGCCAGCAGCTTGAAGTTGGACCTGACCGGAGGAGAGACGGATATACAACAACATTACAGGATGGAGACATACTGTAGCCTATGTAGTTTGCTGGCTCAGCATCAAAACAGATTGAAGATCAAGACTGGGACAGACTGCATAGAGATCTATTCACATAGCTGACCTGTACTGACCTCTTCTGGTTCAGGGGGGCTACCTGGTTCCATTCATTTCTACAGGGGTTGTAGCAGTGTGCCGCTGAGATCTCCTGGCTGGTCATTCTGTACCCACCGACAATGAACAGGTAGTTGTCCAACATGGCTGAGCCATAGCCTCTCACATTGACCATGTCAGAGGGCAGGTTGTTAGCGAGCGGCTTCCAGCGCTGCTCCACTTCCCCATATCTCAGCATTGACCAGGGCTCGTCCTGGTCTGGTAGGTCCAGAGCCAGACAGGTGAAGAGTCCGATAGCCACCAGAGTGGCCGTGCCTTTCATACGCATCTCTCTAACCTGGTTGCGCAGGGCAGCAGGTAAGTCGCTGAACTCTGGTCTCCGCAGCATCGGGTGGTAGTGACAGCTCATATATCTAAGACAAGCGTTGCGTAGATCATGAGTTCCATATACCTCAGATAGGCTGTATAGTTCCACACAATTCTCTTGTCGAATTTCAGACGAAAGGAGTTTTAGGATAGAGGTGACTTGCAAAAAAGATGCAGTCTCAATCAGGTCTTCCAGGGTCTCGTTGACTACTTTCACTTTGGAGGTGTTGATAAACTCCAGGACCAGCTCGAGCCCTGGCACACTCAGCCCCTGCAGTTGCACTGAATCCTCTCTGGACTCGCGCATCCCAGAGCTGTACAGTGCACGGAAGTAGTCGCTTTTTTCTATCAACTTGCCTTTGTTGACGTTGTACGTTTTGTCATCCATGACAATTACGATTATTTGTTCGGATGACATGTTTAGTGGTTGGGTTAGCTTGATAATGTTGTCAAGTGATCCGTTTTGTTGACTGTCCTCTTCCGGCCTCGATCTGTTAATGACTGCCTGTCAGTTTACATTTCTCAGGCGCAGGGGTGGTCTGCAACTCTATTCGCACCGCAGTCACCAGGCCTATATATGGTCATGTTCAGCCCATACGTCTGGATGATGCCTGGATCATTTCAACTCAGTTATGAGTGTGCTAGCTAGCTAGCAAGAGGCTAAGAGTGACTTGGAAATCTTGCTAGCCTCTTTATCTTTCAAAAACAGCGGGTATTATCTCGACGTACATCCAAAGAAGATGTTTTGCTGGACCATGTGGTCATTTTTAAGATTTATATACTGGATAACACACTTTCTTTGCATTGTCGAGATAATCTGCAGAAAGCTGCAGTTGGTTTTTGTGGAGAAATTGGCCAGCATATTTCCTGTTTTGATCCTGTGGGTTGCGTCACTTGCTTGCTCAACCGGAAACCACCGCTTTCTTCTTCGTGTAAAGACAATGCCATGCAGATGGTACAAGATGTGTTGCTGCCACCAGCTGGCTTGGGGTATACGCTACCTGCACTCGACAGGTGCAAGCCTCCCGTAGTGTATGTTCCTATATTTTGCTTCACCAACTTTTCAGGGAACCAGGTACATTAAAACCAACAGTTTCCAACTATCAACAACATAAACTTGCAATGAAGTAAGACAGTGTATAGGGCGGCAGGTAGCTAGTGGTTAGAGCGTTGGACTAGTAACCGGAAGGTTGCAAGATCGAATCCCCGAGCTGACAAGTTAAAAATCTGTTGTTCTGCCCCTGAACAAGGCAGTTAACCCACTGTTCCTAAGCCGTCATTGTAAATTCAAATTTGTTCTTAACTGACTTGCCTAGTTAAATAAAGATTAAATAAATAAAATATATCCTCTGTGGCACCTGACACACAGGTCATCTAGCCTCCAACCTCAGGCTGAGCCTACCCAACAGGGACATGTTTAATGGGGGTTGATGTAGGACACAGTATTTTACTGTTAACATAATGGCTATATGGACTGGAGGCAAGCATGGTGCATTACTGCCACCCAGTGATGAAATATGTAACTGTTTTGCACTTCGCTGAGTAGGCCTTTTGGAGTACCAATTATATATATTTGAATCACAATTTAACAGTAGAGTAGTAGGAAGCTGAATCTGATACTTTTGTTTGTCATGACTATTTTGCAGCTCGATTTTTCTCTTTCTCAGGGGCACCTGTAAGTGGAACAGCAGGTTTTGGGGAGAGTTAAAACAGAGAGACTTTCTGCATTCACCCTTCTGCTCTGTGGAAAAAACACTCATTGAGGGAGTGCAAGTCTAGATAATGGCTGATAGCGCTCTTCAAGAATGCGGATGGCCATGTATAGGGGCAGGCAGCGTGTGTGTGTGTGTGTGTGTGTGTGTGTGTGTGTGTGTGTGTGTGTGTGTGTGTGTGTGTGTGTGTGTGTGTGTGTGTGTGTGTGTGTGTGTGTGTGTGTGTGTGTGTGTGTGTGTGTGTGTGTGTGTGTGTGTGTGAGAGTGTGTTGGTAGGAGGGGGGATGGGTGATGACACGACACTATGGCAGACCCCACTACTTAGACTGGGACTAACAGCAGATATTCACCCCTGCAACGGGTCTACCCTATATGGGACCTATGAGCTGGACTGTCAGGTGTCCATACGTTGTAGACACTGCCCCAGAACTGTGGTTTGCTGCACCTCTACAGACAACCATCTGGCACCTCCTTCTCACGTACCAAAGCATAGAAATTGTATTCCTATGGCATACATGTTTCCAGGGCGAAACTGCCTAAATAGGTTCTGGTTAAGGTTGCAAAGAGAGGGTATATTACTGGTAACTTTCGAAGTTTACCAGTAAACTACCAGAATTTTGGTAAATTTCAAGGATTTTATGTCATTTATCAAAAGACATCTCGTGGCCCTTTTGGGTACTTCAGATTATCACAGGCGTCTAATTATATCAAGACCTCTGTGTGGCCTTATCACATGTAAAATATATAAAATAATAAAATAAGAGGATTTTTACCATAAACGTAGTCAATACCATTGGTCTTTATATAAGTGTTTCAGCACAAAATATGCTTTATATATATTTTTTACACACTTTCATTTATTTTACTATGTCAATATATCTGTGTTGTTAATGTTTTGCCACCAAACTGGTGGCAGTTGTGAAAAAAGTCAATAGTTGAAAGAGTTGCAGAGTTTAAAAAAATTATGCCTAGTATTTCCCTAGTCATTTTGTATTCTACTTCATTGATGTATCATCTTGCATCTGGCACAACTTCTCTTGAGAATCAGGATAGGCCTACAACTGGTTTAGTGTGGTTGTTAGCTGACAAGTCAGCAGCTCAGTATCTTCCTGGTGCTTCATTTAAAGTGGTGCGTGGTGCCAGGGTGTGCTGCTTGACCCAATGCTTAACTCATCTGTCTGCCTATTTAGCCTCCCCATTTTAACCAACATTCACCCCATTCCATGTTATTAGACTGCTGTAAGATTTTTTAATGTTCGCCTAATCATTTATGGAAATAAACGGTAATATATTTTAACAGTGACCACTATTGGTAATAAGTCTATACACAGATGGTGGACCTAATATCAAAACAAATTGTTCTTTCTGTCAATTAGACCGAGGGAAAGTTGGTTTTATATTCACATATTCAGACTTTCATCAGACATTCAACAGATAATCAACAGACAATCAACAGACATTAGTCAAAATCCATTTAAAATTGTAAAAATCAATAACTAATTCATTGATTGTCACAGAAACATAAAAATATATATGGTTTATTCTATAAATGCCTAGCATACTTTTACAATATTTGTTTTGAATAAAAATTCCAGTTTTGATTTGATGGAAATAGATAAAATCTTTCAAATGCAATTTAAAGCGGTATAAATCAATAACTAATTCACCGTTTGTCACAGACACATCAAACTTGATATCATTAATTCTATAAATGTCTAGCATACTTTTACAACCTTTGTTTTGAGTAAAAATTCCAGTTTTGACTTGTTGGAAATACATAAAATCTATCAAATGCCATTTAAAACTGTATTAATCAATAACTAATTTACTGTTTGTCACAGAAACATCAAACTAGATATGATTTATTCTATAAATATCTAGCATACTTTTACAACTTTTGTTTTGAGTAAAAATTCCAGTTTTGATTTTATAGAGGGCATGTAGCCTGTCTAGAGGGCGTGTGTGTCACGCCCTGACCATAGAGAGCCATTGATTCTCTATGGTGAAGTGGGTCAGGGCGTGACTGGGGGTGATCTAGTTTATTTATTTCTATGTGGTGTTCTAGTTTATTTTCTATGTTGGTGATTTGTATGATTCCCAATTAGAGGCGGCTGGTAATCGTTGTCTCTAATTGGGGATCATATTTAAGTAGCTGTTTTTCCCACCTGTGTTTGTGGGATATTATTTTGTGTTTTGTGTTGGTGCTTGTGCACCACTTAGTCACGTTTTGTTGTTTCTTTATTTGTTTTGTTCTAAGTTTTCACTTTAATACATAATGTGGAACTCAACATCCGCTGAGCCTTGGTCCGTTGCTATACACGACTGTGACAGTGTGGTAAAAGTTCTAACGAGTCTGTTATACCCTATTAGAAGGTGCCTGGCATAAAATTCTGCATCTTCAGTCATATTAAATTAGCATCCTTCACTCATGCTGCCAAACATACCCTCGTAAAATTGATTATCCTACCGATCCTTGACTTCGGGAATGTCATTTACAAAACAGCCTCCAACACTCTACTCAACAAATTGGATGCAGTCTATCACAGTGCCATCCGTTTTGTCACCAAAGCCCCATATACTAACCCACCACTGATTGGCTGGCCCTCGCTTCATATTCGTCTCCAAACCCACTGGCTCCAGGTCATCTATAAGTCTTTGCTAGGTAAAGCCCCGCCTTATCTCAGCTCACTGGTCACCATAGCAGCACCCACCCATAGCATGCGCTCCAGCAAGTATATTTCACTGGTCACCCCCAAAGCCAATTCCTCTTTTGGCCGCCTTTCCTTCCAGTTCTCTGCTGCCAATGACTGGAACGAATTGCAAAAATCACTGAAGCTGGAGACTCATATCTCCCTCACTAACTTTAAGCACCAGCTGTCAGAGCAGCTCACAGATCACTGCACCTGTACATAGTCCATCTGTAAATAGCTAATCCAACTACTTCATTCCCAAACTGTCTTTTTTTTTTTTTGCTCCTTTGCACCCCAGTATCTCTACTTGCACATTCATCTTCTGCACATCTATCACTCCAGTCTCTATCACTCCAGTGTTTAATTGCTAAATTGTAATTATTTCGCCACTATGACCTATTTATTGCCTTACCTCCTTTATCTTACCTAATTTGCACACACTGTATATAGACTTTTTTCTATTGTGTTATTGACTGTTTGTTTTGTTTATTCCTTGTGTAACTCTGTGTTGTTGTTTGTGTCACACTGCTTTGCTTTATCTTGGCCAGGTCGCAGAACTTGTTCTCAACTAGCCTACCTTGTTAAATAAAGGTGAAATATATATATATATATTTAAACAAAGGTTGTAAAAGTATGCTAGACATATATAGAATAAATCATACCGAGTTAGATTTTTCTGTCATAATCAGTGAAAACGTTATTGATATATATTGGTTTAAATGGCATTTTAGAGATGTTATGTATTTCTATCAAATCAGAACTGGAATGTTTACTCAAAGCTAAGGTTGTAAAAGTATACTAGACATTTATAGAATAAATCATACCTAGTTTGATGATTCTGTGACAAACAGTGATTTAGTTATTGATTTAAACCACTTTAAATGGCATTTAATAGAAATTATATATTTCTATCAAATCAAAACTGGAATCAAAACTGGAATTTTTCCAACAACAAAAAAGATGTAATAGTATGCTAGACATGTATAGAAGGAATCATACCTAGTTAGAGTTTTCTGTCATAATCAGTGAAAACGTTATTGATTTGTTCCGCATTAAATGGCATTTTAGAGATGTTATGTATTTCTATCAAATCAGAACTGGAATGTTTACTCAAAATTAAAGGTTGTAAAAGCATGCTAGACATTTATAGAATAAATCATACCTAGTTTGATGTTTCTGTGACAAACGTGATTTAGTTAATGATTTATACCGCATTCAATTACATTTTATAGATGTTATGTATCTATCAAATCAGAACTGGAAATGTTTACTCAAAATAAAAGGTTGTAAAAGTATGCTAGACATTTATAGAATAAATCATACCTAGCTTGATGATTCTGTGACAAACGGAGAACTAGTTATTGATTTATACCACTTTAAATAGCATTTTATAGATTTGATGTATGTCTATGAAATTAAAATCGGAATTTGTATTCAAAACAAAGGTTGTAAAAGTATGCTAGACATTTATAGAATAAATCATACCTAGATTGAGGTTTCTGTGACAAACGTGAATTAGTTATTGATTTATACCACTTTAAATTGCATTTTATAGATTTGATTTTTTTTCTATCAAATCAAAACTGTAATTCTTCCTAAAAAAAAGATTGGAAAAGTATACTAGACATTTATAGAATAAATCATACCTAGTTCGATTTTTCTGTCATAAATCAGTGAAAGCGTTATTGATTTGTACCGCTTTAAAAGGCATTTTATAGATGTTATATATTTCTATCAAATCAGAACTGGAATGTTTACTCAAAGCAAAGGTTGTAAAAGTATACTAGACATTTATAGAATAAATCATACCTAGCCTGAAGATTCTGTCATAATCAGTGAAAACGTTATGGATTTATATATTGGTTTAAAAGGCATTTTATAGATGTTATGTATTTCTATCAAATCAGAACTGGAATGTTTACTCAAAGCAAAGGTTGTAAAATTATACTAGACATTTATAGAATAAATCATACCTAGTTTGATGATTTTGTGGCAAACGGTGAATTAGTTATTGATTTATACCGCTTTAAATTGCATGTTGTAGATTTGATGTATTTCTATAAAATCAAAACTGGAATATGTATTCAAAACAAAGGTTGTAAAAGCATGCTGGACATTTATAGAATAAATCACATCTAGTTTGATGATTATTTGACAAACGGTTAATTAGTTATTGATTTTTAAATTTGTAAATGGATTTTGGTGAATGTCTGTTGATTGTCTGATGAATGGCTGTTGAATGTCCGAATGTGTGAATATAAAACCAACTTTACCTCGGTATCAATTAGCTGTCTTAAGATAACGCAAAGCCCGTGCTTTAGCAGAGTGACGTCGCCGCGTGCCTCTGACAGGATGGATCTTGAGCGCAGCGTAACGGAGTGGGTGGAGAGAACCGCGCGCATGCATAACGACGGGGCACCATAACCAAAATCACGCACTGTCATTCATGCGTTTGGTCTTCAACCGAAGCCTTTGACGGACTGTCTTAAAACAAAACGAGGATGAGGGAAGAGTCACGCGGGTTCTGTTTTCTTAATTGTTTTTTATTCATCATCAGTGCCCGGCAATGGGTGTCCGCGAGCAGAAACCTGCGCCCGTGCAATGAGGTAAGAGCGCGCAGCTCGACACGAGCGGCAGTGGCTGTCACACTGCTATTTATAACACTGTTTTAAACTACATTAAATAAGCAAGCCATGACATTGTCACCAAGTGCGCTGAACCCACAATGTGTAATCATCTTGTACTAGGCTATGTCCCAACCATATTTATCATGTTTATGTTCCGAACGTTATCAAATGGGTCAAGAATTAACATTAACCAGAGGATTATAGGC